>NW_007260597.1:777833-795288 GCF_000164805.1 Carlito syrichta
CCTCAACCTTCCAAGTAGCCGGAATTACAGGCATGCGCTACCACGCTCGGCTGATTTTTTGATTTATTGTAGAGATGAGGTTTCAAAAAAAATAGTTGGGCGTGGTAGCACGCACCTGCAGTTGCAGTTACTTGGAAGGCTGAGGCGGAAGGATCACTGGAGCCCAGCAAGTCGAGGCCGTGGTGGCCGGGAGTGGCCACTGCACTCAGTCTGGGTGACAGAATGAGACTCCAACTAAAAAAAAAAAAAAAAAAAAAAAAAGACACAAGACTCTTGAGGAGTAAATAGGCCAAATTACTTTTAGCTAACTTTCATGAATGTTACTTTTCACGTGCATGTTCTTAATAAACTTAAAATGCACATTAAGTTTATGCTCAGTGTCCAGAACCTGGGGTACAGAGAAGGTACCGCTGTGTAAGTGGAGAGTCAAATGTTCAAAGAGTCTATTGAACTAGATTAAGGTTTATATTACCTTATTGAAGGTAGGTTGGCTCACCAGAACCTGAGCCTGAATAGATGATAGTCAACCCTCTGTGTGGAGGAGGGACAAGAAAGTTCAGGATATCAGAACTGAGATTTTTCTTGGAAAATAGACTGGGACTAACTCCATTGTATGAACAAAAGTGTGACCCAAGACCCATGCTCTTGAGCTATGCAACACTGGCACTCTATTTTTATGCAAGATAATTAAGATAATTTTTCAGGAATCAGTCATGAAATGTACAGTCATTATAAAAGAAAATCTCAATAGGGCATTTCTATAAGTACTAACATTGAAACATCTAAGACAAAATGTCCAAACATACTTCTGTGTCAGTGGATGAACTGAATTGCTAGCAGGCCTTCCTAATCTGAGGCCCATAGAAACTTAGATAATCTGATGCTTCCTCAGCTGCCTGAAAACTTCTGTTTTGCGTGCCCTTGTGTGTGTGTGTGTGTGTGTGTGTGTGTGTGTGTGTGTGTGTGTGTGTGTGTTTGCATGCATTTGTCCTGCAGAGAGGGCTCTAAGATTTTTCAGCTGCTCAAAGAATTTGTGTCCTAGAAAGGTTAAAAATACTGCATAAGATTATAAATGAACTACTTAAATATTGATGGGTATTAATAAAAGAGGTTGACTTTGGGATTGGAATAAAGTGATTAAACTATCTTGCAAGAACTCAGCAGCAGGGCGGTGTCTGTTAGACCACTCTTGATTTGTGTTAAAAACTTGTCCTCTCTACATAGAAGATTGTTTCTAAATTCTTTATATTTATTGAAACAACAAATATTTATTGAAAAAATATTATGTACAAACCAACAGTATTTTATAGCTTGTATCTTTTACAGATTTGTGAACTCTAGCTGAGAATTAATTTAAAGGAGTTATACAGAATTCTTTTTTTTTTTTTTTGAGTTGGAGTCTCACTCTGTCACCCAGACTGGAGTGCAGTGGCCGCTCCCAGTCACCGCAGCCTCGACCTGCTGGGCTCCGGCGATGCTTCTGCCTCAGCCTTCCAAGTAGCTGGAACTACAGGCGCGCGCTACCACGCCCGGCTAATTTTTGACTTATTGTAGAGATGAGGTCTCGCCAAGTTGCCCAGGCGGGTCTCGAGCCCGCGGGCTCAGGTAATCCACTCACCTCAGCCTCCCAAAGTGCTGGGATTACAGGCTGAGCCACCGAGCCCGGCTCAGAATTCTTAGATAAGTTACCCAGCCTGACTTAAGAATAGATGAGAAACTGGATGCTTCCACAAATCTTGGCGTCAGACATTGTACCATCTTGTCAGAGCAGTTTCTGGAATAAATGATGAGTGCACTAATCATTAGTTTTGTCTTTTTATTGCAAATCAAAGTCTGGAGAGGGAGATTCCAATGGACATAACTTAAAATGCTGTTTCTCAAGGGGCAGTTCCTGCATCCACAGCACCAACATTTCCTGGGAACTTGTTATAAATGCAAATTCTTGCACCACCATCCCAGACCTTGTCTGGTGGTGAACCAAGCAGTGGGTATTTTAAGGAGTCCTCCAGGTGACTAGTGCACAGTAATGTTTGAAAAATACCAACTTAATTCATGTGTCTACCCCACGACTTGACTAGGACAGGGAACCATGATTCGTAGCCCTACCAAGACTGCACACAATAGGAAAAAAGAATTCCTCAAAGGAAGATCAGTGATCATTCCCAAAGAATGATGAATCAATTCTGGCAGCCAGAAAAATATTAGCATCCTCTATCTCCTTTGAGTTGATGAAGTTTTCCTCATGCGTATAATGCAAATATCTTACACTTTAGCATTCCTGCTGGAAGATTCCTGTTGGATCTTTCTCTGGCCTGTCCCCAGAGAACGTGTCTGACTCCTGAGTTTCTGTGAGAGACCCTGGCATTGTAGCTCAGCTCTTTCCCGTCTTTTTTGTTGTCTGCCTGCATGGGGAGAGTGAAAATATTTTGCTGTTCTCTTTACCATGCAATAAGGGGGTTTGCTTTTATGGGGAGTACCAGTGGTTGTGCCAGGGAAGTTGTCTGCCTAATTCTGGGATGAAGTAATGGGAAAACATTGTTGCTCACCTAAGCAGTTTTGAATCAGCTTTATCTGTAATGTAAGTAATGAAGCCAACATTTTGATTTTCATTAATTAGACTCATGAATCTATCTCTGAGGCAGAAAAGGATAGTGTCAAGTATGGAGAGGGAGGCTTTCAACCTTAGTAATTATCCCCTTTGAAGTTTTATTCTAATATATAAACCGTCAGAGAATTGTTTGTCTCAGTTGTCTGTTTTTTTTTTTTTTTTGCTTGTGCTACTACCTCATGCATCTGAGTATTTATACTTTTTGCAAATACTCCTTTATATAAGGATGCAAATGTTTCAAATGGATTGCTGTCTGGGCCTCGTGAATTACTTAAATGAATAGTTGTATATAATCATTTAGATTGCAAAAATCCCTTTTTAGGGGCCTTTCTTCTGGTTTAGTTCATTTTAGAAGGAAAAACTATTGAGTCACTGTCACAAAAATGAATTGAGCTCTAGATACATTTGTCATGATAATATGCATTTGGAAATATCTTATAGGAGTTAAAATGTTCCTTTAATGTTGATTCTCTTCTTACAAATAGTAGTACATATTAATTGATATGAATTCAGTATGTTTCTCTAGGCAATCAAGTGAAGCCAAGGTCCTTCTTCTTTAGGATCTCAGGTGTCTGTTCCATGGAGTTTGTGTGTTCAACAAAATAACAAAGCTGCTTATTACGAGCCTGGTGCTTACTCGAAGTTACAATAATTAACTGCTGAATCTTCTCCACTCTGCTTCTTCTCCTTTCCTTGGAGATTTGCTAACCAATAAATCACTAAACTAACACTGTTGAATTTATAAGATGAAAGCCAAAATGGTATAGGTAAAAGAATGAGAAGCTGAATATTATTTGCCTAAATACTATTTGCAGATAATCTTTGAACTCAAGGGGGAGCAGTTATCCCGCCAAACCTGTGGGGGTGAGAGCAGTTATAAATGAGCACGTAGACTTATATGCTCTTTTTCTCTGACGCTTATTTTCTCATATGTTTTCATCAATATGTATTTGCTTTTCTTGACTGTCATTATTTATTCTGTAATATATGCATTGTGAGTACTTTTCTCTTACTGCTAATTGTAAGCATCCATCTCTTAGAAAATGTACTCAGGAAGTGCCATCCAAAATAGCCTTGTTATTTTCTGTATAGCAGTTTAATCATTACGATCTCATGTGATCACATCTCTGCTGAGATATGCCTCCTAAAAAAATGTAGAGTTGCAGTGTGCTTGTTAAAATTCCAGTTGAATAAATTGCCATAATATTTGGAAGAGCATAAGCAGGGGAAAAACAATATTTTCATAAATCCTGCTTTGCCTCCATAATACTCCATACTTTTCCCATTCTAAAACATACTGTGTTATTGTGGATGCTTAAATGTCATCATCAAGTGCAGGTCAATGTTGCCTAGACAACAGTACACTTTTTGAGCAAATAGTTTTCTAACAGTCATAAATGCAGTGCCATCACCAAATTACAGCATGGGCCATTAGAGCAGCTTAGAGTGATTACATTTACTTATCCCAAAACTACTCATAGACTGCACAAAGTTAAGTGAAATAATTGATCTTCTACCACAAAAGAAAAGATCAATAAAAACATACATATGAAGGTAGATCATAAAACTGATTAAAGAAAATGCCACAGTGATTTACATGGCACATTTCTCAAAGCAAACCAGAGTGCCACATTTCTGAATGTTAATCTTATAAATCGTCATTTAACTTTTTGTGCCAAGACCAGAGTCACTCATTGTTATCTGCATTTTCAACTCTACCCATTTGCAGAAAAACTTGTTCTCAGAAAGCTTAGAAAGCAATTTCATTTATAGTGAAGTGGTATAAAATTTTCACTTTGAGTCTCTGTAGGGAAGCATGGGTTATTGAAGGTTTTCTGTTGAGAAACGATTACTCTGTCCATTTGCTGAATATTGTTTATTTTTATATTGTGCGAAATACTCTGTGGGCCTCTTAGAATTTACTGGAAGAACCAATTTAGGAAGAAAATATCCAATTAGCTCAAAATTTTACAATACACACAGAGTTTGCATTCTTTGAGAGGCAATACATTTGCTTTGGAGTCTTTATATGACTATTAAGGTATTAGGTCTTGCCTTTGAAGCTTCCTCATTTCAACATGGTCATGATTTGCTTGATTTGAAGTTTGCTTGATTAAAGTTGCTAAACTTCACTGCAGCCTGGAACTCCTGAGCTCAAGGGTTCCTTGGCCTTCCAAAGTGCTGGGATTATAGGCATGAGCCACAACCCAGCCAGATTTAAATTTCTTTGTTACCATGTTCCTCAAAACTTCCAGTTTATATCCTAAAGTTTTATTCATTTTTAGTTCTGTGCAGGGATTCCTCTTTTGGTTATTAACACATAGTCATTTTTTAAAAATTGTTCTCTGTTAGGTTAAGATATAAAAATGATTTTTTTAGGTTTTTGATTATCTCTTCCAGGAAAGTGATGGGCTTGCATTTTGTACCCAACAAAATGCATTTCAACCTTCAGGGTCCCTTGAGGGATATCAGATATTGCACCTTTTTTTTTTTTACAGATTGCTAGAAAAGTTATTGGGATTTTTAACCTTTCTATGCAGTTTCTCAAGTTGAAATGTAATGCTATGTGTTCCATGATTAATATTCTAGGCCACTGCTCTCAATCCTTTTTGTGAAAGAAACAAAAAAAAAAGATCACATAAACAACAAACATAGCTCTACCCAGGATTATGAACCTGTGTGCTAGCTCTAATTCTATAATTCCACCATGATGATTCCACATTCTTACTCAAGAACGTGCAATCAGAATGCAAATGAAAGTAAGTAACGGTCTATAAAAGAATATATATATATACACATATAACATAAATTCCATATCTTTTACATTTTTGATACATAAGCTTATAATGATATTTTTGGCACACACCTAAAAGTTTTGCAACAAACATGATCATATTTACAGGTGGAGTCAGTTTCTCCACTCTAGACTAATGTCCTCAGCTTCTTTCCTGTTTACTCTCCTGAATGACCCAAAAGTTGGAGGTATTTGTTGATCATGGTTTGCATATATGATGCCATGCTGACACTGGGTTTACATATATGATGTCATGTTAACAATGGCGTTACAAATATTTTTAAGTTTACCACCCATTTTCATAGAGATAGCACTCACATATCAAAGGTATGAGCCATTAAAGATAAAAGGCATTCTACATGTTAAATACATGGTATGAACAGTAATGACCTTAGGAATTCAAAGAAAGGGAATATAATTATGGGTAGACAAGTTAGACAATAAAAATACAGGGATGAGATTAATGATAGGTTAATCCCCCTCATTCTTCTTTCTTAGTTTACATGACACCTCTTCTAAGAGGCTTTTTTGAAGCACCCTATTTTGGGAACACCTCCTAAAGCAATTGCTCTCTACTTTATCCCCCTATCTCCTTCTGAGAACTCCTCAAAAGTCAGATCTTCTCATATTTGCTTTTTAAATTGCTTGTTGTCTGTGCCACTCACCAGAATATTATTTCCACAAAGGTGGAGACTTTCTATCTTGCTCTGTCTATATTCCCAGGGACTCTCCGTGGTATCAGGCACATGCAAGACACTCAGCTATGTTCCCTTAATTAGATGCTAAAGCTTTTACTCTGAGTGTATGTACAGAAACCCTACAGTAAGGTTAATTTAAGTTGTCCAGGTTCTTTGCACTAGCTTACAGGTAACCACCCAAATGTTCTTTTAAAATTTGGATTTTTATTGGGTTGAATGTGACTCTCTCAGTTCATAATGAAAGACCAGCAGCTTTCTTGTTTCTCATATACTGTTTCAACTTTGTTTTTAAAATCATGTCATGCCTACATTTTATTTTCTCCAAAGTGGTAAGGGTAACCCCATAAATAATCTACCACAGCATATATTTTTGGAAAATATGTCATACTTATTTGATAAATGCATCCCCCAATGGAGGTGTAATGTTAAGTAATGCTGCACAAAAATATCATGCAGAGTTAGAATTGGTAGAACATCTTTTCTCACTCTAGTCTGTGTGTATGAATTTTCATTCAATTTCCTTATTCCCAGAAGGCTAAGGGCTGGTTGATCATACCTTCAAAATACTAGCTTAAGGCAACACATTGCTTAAAAATAAATAAATAAGTAAAACCCATGTATTTGAAAAAAAAATGCTGTTATACATTTAATCATCTTATTTGTATTTCCTTTAGAATTTCTTTTTTAAAAGATGGAGGACTCAGAATAGCCAATGTGACTAAAGCTGATGCTGGAACTTATACCTGCACAGCAGAAAACCAGTTTGGGAAAGCAAATGGCACAACACACTTGGTTGTTACAGGTAGGTGCATTTCTTAAATATTGCTTTACATAAGGAAACACTGTGAGGTATATTATTATGGTCAAAGAAATTGTATGTTTTTCACAATGTGCCATGCACTATGAGTGTAGAACCTGTGTTTGCACTTATGTTTTTGTTGACAGCTGAAAGTCAAGGGAACAATTCTTAATATTTCGTTAGCAGAGTACAGTTTAAACAGGGAACATATTAGTCAGTGTGCTGGGACAATGGGCAGTAAGACTTAAAAATAGCATATATTGATGGTCTCTTTTTATTTTATTCTAAAGTACAATTCTATTATGTCAGATCTTTTAGGTGTACTTTCTCTTTTTTTATTTATAATTGATCTTTTCTTGAGATGTTCAAGTCCAAGAAATAACATGATATCAATAAGAATCGCTTAAAGTTGTCAATATATTTTATTTGTTTCTTCATTCATGAAAAAATGTGAGCACCCACCATGTGCCAGTTTCTTGAACTATATCAGTGAGCACATTCGTCGGAGAGACTGCCCGCATGAATCATATCTCACCAAAGTCAGAAAGAAAGTAAACAGAAGGAATAAGAAACAAGAAAATTATTAGAAGGAAAAAATTGCAAACAAGAAAGTAAAAGGGAGTGTATTTCAGGTAGTCATTTGTCTTCAAGTAGTAGCTAGGAGAAGTAAGTTAGAGCATCAGACACTGAATGATCAAAGTATACCTCTTTGAGAAGAAGAGGTTTGTGGACAGAGATTTTATGGAGATGAAGATGTCAACCAACAGATTTCTTGGGGACAGTTATGCAGACAGTTTATAGACTTTGTTAAGGCTTTATCTTTCAGCTGGATTGAGGAGTGGAGCCAGTGCAAGGATTTGAGCAGAGGAATGGCATGATATAAAATACCTTTTAAAATGAGAAGAGAATGTGGAAATCAAAGGTAGTGAGGTCTCAGGAGGTTATCCCTGTCAAGCAGGCAAGAGGGGATAATGACCCAATCGAGAGTGACCAAAGAGATACTGAGGGGATAGGGTTAGAGTATGTATATATTCTGCATGTAGAGTCAACAAGAGTTGCTGACAAATTGGATGTGAGATCTAAGAGAAAGAACAGAAGCAAGGAGGACTGCAGGGTGTTTGGTGAACAACTAGAAAATTGGATGTCGAAACAATGGTGATGGGCTTGGTTGAGACTTGGACCGCTTTGGGGAAAAGGAAGATCAGTAGTTCAGTTTGGGCATGTTGTATATGAGATGTTTATGAGGCTCTGTCTCTGTAAAGCAGATCATGAATTTACCAAGATTTCAGTGGATTAAAGTAGTATTTTTTTGCTTATGCTGAAAATCCATAATGAGTAGGCTATGCTGTTCTCATTCAGGAATAAAGGGCTTTGACTAGAAAATGCATTTCCTTATAAATCTAAATAGATTCACCATGGAAAGGGAACAAAGACACACCAAATTACCCATTAGTTTTTCCACACTTCTGTCTGTCAGTGCCACATGTAACACCTACTTACATATCATATGCCTGATTTCAAAAGTGTTAAGAATTTAATCCTACTGTGTACCCTAAAGGAAGTAATGGTGAACAACTCCCAAGTGAAGGTGCCAGGTAGGTACTTGGATATATGAATCTAGATTTGAAGAGGGAGATTGAGACAGAGATAATAAATGTAGGAGTTGTTAGCCTATAGGTAGGTACTTGAAGACAAGAGACTAGCCAAAATCCCTAGGAGAATGAGTAAAGACAAGGAATTTAAAAAATCAAAAACTGAGCATGAAACATTCCAATATTAAGAGGTTTAGGAAAAGAAGAGAGACCATAAAAAGAGACAGAAGAGGAGTGACCAGCATGATAGGAGAAAACTAAGAGAGTGTGGTTTCCCAAAAACCAATGGAGGAAAGGGAATCAAGGAGAAGACAGTGATCAAGTATAGGAGATACACCTTTGAGAGCAAGTAATATGAAACCAAAAATTTACCATTAGATATTGCAGCAGGGTTGGGGACCTTGATGAGGACATGTTGGCTGGGAGAACCGAAGCCTGTCTAGGCTGAGTGAAAGAGGAAATTGAATAGCATAACACAGACAACATGTATAAATTACTCTTTTGAAGACTTTTGCTCCAATGTGATACAAAGAAATGGGAAGTAGCAATGGGAAAGTGGAGTCAAGAGAAGTTTAATTTGCAATTGATAGATGGAAGGTAGGTGGTGAAGAATGACAGGAAGAAAGAAATGTGCATGTGGATATTTACATTGGGGAAAACTAGACATTAATTAACATTTTCACATAGCACCCCTCTTCTTGCAGCTATTCTCAGCATCTTATGTATATCTTTCAAATCTATGTTAGTATTTTAAGTGTCTGAATCTATTATATTTATATGGTAATGCATTTCTAGTCAAAGCTGGGAACATTATTTTCTATTTCTCCACTTATATTTCACAAAACAAAAAAACTAGGCCCAAATTGACTTTGTAATTTGTATTATAAGTCTTTTTTTACAGATGACTTTAATTTTTAAACATACATATCCTATAAATTCAAATATTTTAATTTCTTTAACAATAATATGTGGATCCCGTGAAATATATAATAGCTCCACATCAAAATAACTGTTTTAGTGTTGAAGACTTTTAACTAGATAGATGTATGTATATACATATGCATATACAGCCATACACACTGTGAGTTAGATGAACAGTCTGCCTGTGCAAATTGCTTTCATCATGATAAAAATGCTAAAGTTTTACTTAAAAATTATTTCCCCAACAGAACCAACAAGAATAACTTTGGCACCATCTAACATGGATGTTTCTGTTGGCGAAAGTGTCATTTTGCCCTGCCAGGTGCAGCACGACCCACTGTTAGATATCATGTTTACCTGGTATTTCAATGGGGCCCTCACGGATTTTAAGAAAGATGGTTCTCACTTTGAGAAAGTTGGTGGGGTAAGTTGTGACATTTTCCTTATACTTTTTATAGTAACGTGTCTTTGACATATTGCCTCTAAAAAAACATCTGGCATATAGGCAATGCTCTAGAAATGTCTGTTAAATGAATGATTCTGGTTGAGTGGTTCACAATTCTGTTTTGATCTAATTTTGTTTGTAATTACCAGAAAATGAGCACATTTACTTCAACCTGTAATTTTAATTAAAATTGATGTATGCTGTATTTATATTAAATGTTATTCTTCATGACAATTTTGTTGTTAGTATCTCATGGAAAGGAAAGTTTTCTTTTACAAGTGTTTATTATCAACCTCATATTTATAATGGAGTGGGAGGAAGTTATATTTGCCAAGTGTCTCATCCAGGTGTTTCTTCCCAATTAATATATCAGTCCAGGTGCTTTATCCAAATTAATCCTCACAATTGCACTGGACATTAGAAGTAAGATTTGAAAAGTTTTTTAACTTGCCCAGAGTCACTCAGCTAGTTAGTAGAACTTCCAGGCCAGATCTCTGTGTTCCCCAATACAAATGCTTTCTAATGCTCTATTCCATTCAGTCTTCTCTTTTGTAATCGTTCCACATGAGATAGAATTACAGATTTTAAGGAAAAATTGACACCTGGAGGAGAACAATTAAGAAGTGGCTCAGGGCAACCCCCTCGTCTCCCCTCCCACTGGGAGAGGTTTTCTATCTTCTCAATAAATCCTGCTTAAAAAAAAAAAAAAAAGAAGTGGTTCAATGCTGCTGGTGAGCCACCCAAGCTAACAGTAAGCCTCACAGCACATCTGTGAATCCAGAATTGCAAAACCAGTCTCTCTTGCTGGCCTGTTTACACTAACTTAAGGATAGCTTCATTCTGTTTGATTAAGAGGTCGGTGGCGGATAGTCAAGTCTGGGTTTTATCCTTAGGGAGTTAACATGTAGGCTTAACTAAGGCAGAAAACTGCATGATGGTCAGCTCAACTATATTCATTTAATAAAGACTTCTTATTCAATATATGTATATGTATACATCGGCATATTAATGTATTAAATACTCTGCAATTTAAAAGGATGGTGTAATGAGCTAAATTGTATCCTCCCAAAACAAATGTTCTTAATGTCCAATACCAGAGTGTGACCTTATTTAGAAATTGGTTTATTATAAAAGTAATTAGTTAAATTACTATAAGGCCATCCTGGAATAGGGCAGGCCCTAATCCAATACAACTGGTGTCCTTATAAAGAGAAGGAAGTTTGGATATAGATTCAGAGAGAGGAGAATGCCATGTAACACACAGACACCAAGGAATTGATGGCTCCATCATGATGAAGACAGAGATTGGAAGGATGCTGCCACAAGGCAAGGTATGCCTGGGGCTAGCAGAAGCTAGAAGAGGGGCTAGCAGAAACTAGAAGAGGTGAGGAAGGCTCTTTCCCTAGAGATTTTGGAGAGAATGTAGCCTTGCCAATGCCTTGATTTCAGACTTCAAGTCTTCAGAACTGTAAGAAGGTAAATTTCTGTTGTTTTAACTGTCCAGTTTGTATTATTTTGTTACATCAGACCTAGGAAACTAATACAGAAAAAAAGAAACATTTTAAAAGAATATTTAGATGTTTAGATACCACTCACAATTAAGCACAATTGCAGTACCATTTCTTTTTTCTATCCATTTCCATTTTCCACTTTGGAAGTACTACTTTTCTAATTGTTTAGACTGATACAAAACTATTGAGAACTCTACCAATTGCAATACAGCCCATTAACATTTCTTTTACTCTTGCTGTAAATGTCCATTTTTTTTAAAAAAAGGTCACTAATTTTTTCTATCACAACAGGAAAATGCATATACCAATATTCTCAGCCAGTTCTCTACTCCATACTAAGAATCTCTTATAATTTGCCCCTCCTTGAGCAGCTAGCATGAGAAGACTAAAAGGCTAAAATGTTACTGTTACTTTCATAAAGATCATGTATCCATTCTGGGAAAGGCTTCTCCTCTAATCCAACTCTTCTCCTCACTTTAATTCTTAGATAAAGAATTCAATTTGAAACATTAATTACCTTTGCCATATAATTATAGATGATTATGTTTGTGATTGATTTATCGGCTAAATTGTAAGCTGTTGATAATAGTTTCTCCAATGCAGTGTCCCCCATCTTAGCTAATGCTAAATAATTATGTAGTGAAAGATTGAAAATTCAGAGTAGTTTGATTGTAACATACATCAAACAGTTGCAAAGAAGCACTCACTAGGACTGAGCTAGAAAGAAAGCTAGACTGCTTTCTTTCAGAAGAGCTTGGAGTTAAGAACATTCAGGTTTATAATATAATTTAACTATTCTGATTTGCACAGCACTGATAGGTTCTACAGAAGGCATAAAGTCATCTCTGTACAAGAGTCAGGTATCTGAAACGTGAAATTTCATAAATTAATGCTATCACTTGCCAATTCTGTTCTTTCTCTAACATTCTGGTTCATGGCCTATGAATTTTTTATTGACTCATGCCATTAGTAACTTAATATTCTCCTATCAGTATAAAATGGTAAGCCAGACAAGATGACATTACCCTTAAGCACAGGCAATTAAGTAAATCGGTTTTCTGTTGCATGAGAAGGGAATCATATAACAACTCTTGTCCTCTGATTGTGTATTCATTGCAGCATACACATTAATAGCAAGATAGTCTGCTTGTCGTTTTTCCCAGTGGGGTCATAGATATATTCCCTGTTTTCAAAAGGAGAAAAACGTGAGCAAGGAGGCTGGTAAGGAGGTTGCCTAGAAAGATAGTAAGAGTCATGTTTTAAAAGGGAGGAGGGGTCATTCAGATTTTGGAAGATCCAACTCATAGTTTTGAACTGATTCAGCCAGTTATCAGAACTATGCTAGGCAGTCTACTCATTAATTTTCTTTAAAAACACACACCTTTTAGGAAAAATCTGTAAGCTCAAAAAGCTTCAATAATTTAACCCGCATCTATTGTGTAGATTTGACCATCATGTCAAAGGAGCACGATGACACTAGTTACAGGATTCTGCACTGTTGGAATTATACATTCAGTAAAGCTTATGAAACCACACACACAAAGGAGAAGTAGGGGTTCAAAGATGTGCCTCAGTCTTTGCTCCTGGGACAAATCAGCCATGTAGTTAAATCAGCAGGAAAATACTTCCATTCATGCCTCCATTTGCCAAGAAAAGCACAGGTATAGTGTGATTAGAGAAGTGGAAATTTGTGTTCAGATAGACAAGGGTTTTAGGTGCTGTTGCTTACTAGATGACGTGAATGGGTGAGTCACATAACATTTTATTTCTTATATTTTGATCTCCTTACCACAGTTTTTAGTATAGTCATGTATCATTTAGTGACATTGATACTGTCTAAGAAATGCATTATTAGGCTATTTTGTTTTGTGAATATCATAGAATATACTTACAGGAACTCAGATGGTCTAGCTGACCATACACTTAAGCTCAATGATGTAACCTATTTCTCCTAGGCTACAAACCTGTATGGCTAGTGACTGTCCTGAATACCATGGACAATTGTAACACAGTGCTAAGTATTTAGCATCTAAACATATCTAGATATTGAAAAGATATAGTAAAAATACAGCATAAAGGATTTTAAAAGATAGACCTTTATAGGGCACTTACCATGAGAGGAACTTGCAAGACTGGAATTTGCTTGGGTTAGTCAGTGAGTGAGTGGTGAGTGAATGTGAAGGCCTAGTACATTACTGTACACTACTATAGATTTACAGTAGTACATCACTGTACACTACTTAGGCTAAAACACATTAGGCTAAAACACAGCTGTAAAAAAATATTTTCGATTTTAAATTTTTAAAAATTTAACCTTTTTTGTTAAAACAAAGATATATTGGGCAACCTCTTCGGGTCCTCTCCCACCGTGGGAGCTTCTCTTTCCTCTCAATAAGTCCTGATTTTTCACTAAAATAAATAAATAAATAAATAAATGAAACAAAGATTTATTAATCTAGACCTACACAGGGTCAGGATCATCAATATCACTGTCATCCACCTCCACATCTTATCCCACTGAAAGGTCAGGGGCAAGAACAAGCATGGACCCACCATTTCCTATGGCAGAATACCTCCTGAAGGCCTTGTCTGAAGGCTGTTTTACAGTTAACCTTTTCTTTTCTATAAGTAAAAGGAGTACACTCTAAAATAACTATAAAAAGTACAGTATAGTAAATACATTAACTACTAACGAGCTCATTTATGATCATTATCAAGTGTTATGTTCCATGCAAATTATATGTACTATGCTATTATACAACTGGCAGCCCAGCAGGTTTGTTTATACCAGCATCACCATAAAAACATCAGTTGTGCATTGTGCTATGACAGTGGCTACAGTGTTAGTAGGCGATAAGAATTTTTCAATTAAAATCTTGTGGAGACCAACATCATATGTGCCGTCTGTTGATGACCAAAAAGTCATCATGTGGCACGCCACTGTATTTGCTGTATTCCCTCCTACCATGAGATCCTTTCCTGTTTTTTGCATAGATGTCTAGATATTTCTGTCTAGATATCTTCATATAAATGGTGTGTATCTAGGTAAGAATGTATATACTCACAGGTATATCCTCTTATTTCATATATGCACAATTATCAGAAGAAACTCAGGTCCAGCAATATGTTTATGGTGGTGTTCTATCATATTCATATTTAATAGCAGAATTTTACTCCTTACTTTAGCCAGAGGGAGAGAGAGAGAAAGGAGGGGCCTTCCATTATTTACCCCAGTATAACATCTTTGTTCCCCTCCTTTTAAATAGAACTTAGCTTCCACTGATAGGAAAAGGGAAGTAGTATCCCAAAGTTCACAAGAAGCAAAAGAATACTGTTGGCAGCCATATAAAGACCTAGGGCCTGACAATTTAAGGATGATTTTAGGGACATCTAAGAATAATTTTGACATGCTCAGTAAGCTATCTTTTGGGCTCAGATGCAATATTCAATGAAGGCTAACCATAGATAGAAATTTTCTCAACTAAACATGCTAGGAATTCGCTGTATATTGTAAGGATGTTTAAATATATATGCTTTGATAAACCTGATGTTGTGCAGGTACTTTAGAAATGAAGAATGTCTAGAACCCAGCTGTATAGCTTTGCAAACACTTTGTGGAATTAGATCTATGATGAATTAGAATGTGTGTGGATAAAAGTCACTGAAAGCAATAAGAACTTTAGCAGTGACAACCAATCTGCCATTCATTTAAATGGCTTACTTCAATATGATTTATTTCCCATAAGTCACAGTCTCACTCTACTTGCAGCAGCTACTCATGAGCTTGAGACTTGATGTATTTTTCAGCTTTCACTGGTAGAAAAGAATATTTTTGAAATTGATCCTTTGTGTGTAATAATATAAGTCATCACTTTGACTTGATTTATTTCATAAAATTATTTGGGTATGAGGACTAAAAGTTTGAAAACACCAGTTTTGTTTTGTTTTTTACAGCACAATGGTATGTAAAAGATTATATGTGAAGCAAAGCATTCATTTTTCAAACAACTTCTGGAGATATTCTAAGTTTTAAAAATCTCCTCCTTGGACTATCTCATACATTTTGTAACTTCTCCAAATTCAAAGCGTCAACTGGCTTGAAAGGACCATTAAGAGAATGTACCTAATAACAAGCCCATAAAGGGGAGGACCAAACTCAAAGAGTTATTACTAATCTTGAATATACTTCCCTGAAGCATATCTCTTCCCATGATGCTATTTGGGATAAAGAAAGAAGGATTCCGCAGTTCCAGCTGGAAAAAGGGAAGTGCAAAAAACGTTTGACTTTTAGTTATTTTCCTAATTCATCATTTACTCAATTAGGCAAATAGAAGTTCAAAATGTGATTGATATCCTAAAGCTGTGTTTATCAAGCACAATATTTATTAAGATGAATAGTCCAACTCATCTGAAAACCCTGTGACGTAGACTTAAATTTTCTTCTTTTAAGTCTCTTTAAAAATTTTATTTTAAATATGTGGGGTATATTCAGGATTAAGTATGCAAGTGGTCATCATGCAGGTAAAGTTTGGACCTCCCTTTGGTCCCCACTTTGCCTGGTTTCAGATCAGGTACACTTTTTAGGGGGAGTCTCACTCTGTCTCCCAGGCTGGAGGGCAGTGACACACTCCCAGCCACTGCAGCCTCGACCTGCTGAGCTCAGGTGAACCTTCCACCTCAACCCTCCAAGTAGCTGGAGCTACAGGCATGCAAAATCACGCCCAGCTAATTTTTTATTTATTGTAGAGATGAGGTCTCGCCAAGCTGCCTAGGCTGATGTCGAGCCCATGGGCTCAGGCAGTCCTCTCACCTTGGCCTCCCAAAGTGCTGGGATTATACATGTGAGCCACTGCACCCAGGCGGGTGCCGTTATTAGTGTACCCGCCCCCCATCCCCTGGCAGTTTCTAGCTACTGCCAATCCCTTTCTTATAGTATTATGGTAAATGTTCAGGGTCTGCTTATGAGTCAGAACATGTGGTACGCAGTTCTTGGTTTCTGTGAGAAATCACTGAGTATTACAGACTCTAAATCCATCCAAGTTGCTGTGAAGTCCATAATTTTGTTCTTCTTTATGGTTGCATAATATTCCATCATATATATGTACCACATTTTTTTTTTATCCAGTCCTGTTTTGATGGGAAGCATAGTTGGTTCCATGTTTTGCTATTGTAAATAGTGCTGTAATAAATATGTGTGCAGGTATCTTTTTGGTAGAGTGATTTAAATTCCTCCTGGTATATTTTCAGAAGGATTATTGGATCATATGGAAGGTCAATTTCTAGTTCTTTTAGGAATCGCCACACTGTTTTCCATAGATGTTGAACTAGTTAACATTCCTACCAACAGTGTAGAAGAGTTCCCTTTTCTCTTTATCCTCACCAGCATCCGTTGTTTTTTGTTTTATTAATGATGGCCATTTTTTTTTCATTAATCAGTATTTTTTATTATGGTTTTGTGGGGTACAGTTAAGGGTTAGGTGTACAATGACGTTTCATTCAGGCACCCTGTAGATAAGAAGTGTTTTCCCATCTCCCAACAGATATTTGCTACTGTTAATCCCATCCCCCTCCCCCCATAGTTTCCCAGTACCATCAGTCATTTTCTTATAGTATTGCATTGGATGTTCAAGGTCCATTATATGAGTGAGAACATGTGATATTCGGATTTTTGTTTTTGTGAGAGGTCACTCAGTATTATAGACTCTAGTTCCATCCAGGTTGCAGCGAAATTCATGATTTTGTTCTTTTTTATGGCTGCATAGTATTCCATCGTGAATATGTACCACATTTTTTTAATCCAGTCCTCTTTTGATGGGCAGCATGGTTGTTTCCAGGTTCTTGCTATTGTGAACAATGCTGCGATAAACATACGTGTGCAGGTATCTTTTTTATAGAGTGATTTGTGTTCTTCAGGGTATATTCCCAGTAGGGGGATTGCAGGGTCATATGGAAGGTCAATTTTTAGAGCTTTTAGGAATCGCCACACTGCTTTCCACAGAGGTTGCACTAGTTTACACTCCCACCAACAGTATAGAAGTGTTCCCTTTTCACCACACCCTCTCCAGCAGCTTTTTGTTTTTGAGATGT
>NW_007260597.1:795794-863472 GCF_000164805.1 Carlito syrichta
TCTTGATGGTTTCTTTGGCTTTGCAGAAGCTTGTCAGTTTAATAAGGTCCCATTTGTCTATCTTCTCTCTTAAGTCCTGTGGGTTTCGGGTTCTTAATGGAGTTAGGTGGTATCTCAATGTAGTTGTGATTTGCATTTCTCTCATGATTAGTGAGGCTGAGCATTTTTTCATGTGTCTGTTGGCTGCTTGTATGCCTTTTTTAGAAAAGTTTCTATTCATGTCCTTTGCTCACTTTTTAATGGGGCTATTTGTTTTTGTATTGTTTTGTTTTGTTTTGTTTTTTTCCTTTCAGCACATTTGAATTTCTTATAGATCCTGGATGTTAGACCTTTGTCAGATATGCTGTTGGCAAATATTATTTCCCATTCTGTGGGCTGTTTCCCCACTCTCTTGATGGTTTCTTTTGCTTTGCAGACGCTTTTCAGTTTGATGATATCCCCACTTGTCTATCTTATCTCTTATAGCATGGGCTTTTGGGGTTTTGATCAGGAATTGGTTCTATTCCATTTTCCTTAAGGGTGTCTCCTGCATTTTCTAAGATTCTTAAAGTTTGAGGTTTTACATTGGGTCTTTGATCCATTTGGAGTTGATTTTTGTGTATGGTGATAGGTAGAGGTCTTGTTTTAATCTTCTTCCTGTGGTCAGCCAGTTTTCCCAACACTATTTACTGAATGGGTTTTCCTCACCTCAGTGGTTGCTGTTGGAGGCTTGGCCACAGATGGATTGGTTGAGAAATTGAGGTTTTGTTTCTGATATCTCTATCCTATTCTATTGGTCTCTATGCCTGTTCTTGTACCAATACCAGGTTGTTTTGATTATTATTGCCTTATAATATAGTTTAAAGTCTGTAAGCGTGATACTGGCCACTTTGTTTCTTTTGCTGATGATTGTTTTGGCTATTCGTGGTTGTTGATGTTTCCATATGAATGTCTGTATTGTTGTTTCCAGGTTTGAGAAGAATGGAGTTAGTGATTTAATGGGTATAGTGTTTGATCTGTAGATTGCCTGTGGTGGGATGGATATCTTGACAATGTTGAATCTTCCGATCCATGAACATGGAATATTTTTGCATTTGTTTGTGTCATCTTTGACTTCTTTGAGCTGTGTTTTGTAGTTTTCATCGTAAAGACCTTTCGCTTCTCTGGTTAGGAAGATGCCGAGGTATTTCATTATTTTTGTGGTTATTGTGAATGGGATCGTGCTTTTTATTTGGTTCTCTGCCTTTTTGTTATTGGTGTATAAGAATATGACTGTCTTTTGCATGTTTATTTTGTACTCTGAGACTTTGCCAAAGTCCTTTATCAGTGCAAGGAGGTTTTTGACAGATTTTCTTGGATTTTTGAGGTATAGGATCATATCGTCAGCAAAGAGAGATAACTTTACGTCTTTTCCTATTTGAGTACCCCTGATTTCCTTGTCTTGTCTGATTGCTCTAGCTAGGACTTCCAACACTATGTTGAACAGGAGGAGTGAGAGTGGGGCAGCCTTGTTTTGTTCCAGTTTTCAGGGGAAATGCTTCCAATTTCTGTCCATTTAGCAATATATTGGGTGTGGGTTTATCATAGGTGAATCTTATTATTTTGAGATATGTTCCCTTTATGTCTAGGTGTTCGAGGGTTTTATGAAGAAGGGATACTGAATTTTATTGAAAACTTTTTAGCATCTAATGATATAATTGTATGATTCTTGCTTTTACGTGTGTTGATGTATTTAATTACATTTATGGTCTTTTGGATGTTGAACCATTCCTGCATCCTGGAGATGAAGCCTACTTGATCATGGTCGGTGATTTTTTAGATATGTTATTGGATCCAATTTGTTAGAATCTTGTTGAGAATTTTTGCATCTATGTTCATCAGGGTTTGGGTATCAGTATGATGTTGGCTTCATAAAATTTTGGGGGGAGAATTCCATATTTTTCAATTGCTTGGAATACTTTCAGTGGGATGGGTATCAGCTCCTTTTTGTATGTTTTGTAGTATTCTGCTGGAAGTCCATCTTCTAGACCTTTTTTTTTTTTGTAGGTTGCTTTCTTATGACAGACTCAATTTCCTTATTGCTCTATTTAGAATCTCAATTTCTTCTTGTTTCAACCTTGGGAGATTGTGTGATATTAGAAAATCCTTCATTTTGGCCATTGCTTTTCTTAAACTCTGATCTGGCCATGCTTCCATTTGCGCTATGGCTGGGTCTTGCTTCTCTTTAAGCTTGGGGCCACTCCCCAATCTGGGGGAAGTGGGTTCCCCTTTTCTCTCTTTCTCAATAAGATATATTTTTCAGTTTTTAAAAAAAGAAAGTTCCCCACTTATTTAGGTTTTTGAGTGTGTTTCCCCATACAGGTGTGCATAGTAATCTCTGATAATCTTTTGTGTTTCTTCAGGGTCAGTTGCAACTTGACAGATTCTCTAGGATTTTTTGCATTTCTGATTGTATTTATTTGGGCTTTTTCTTTCTTTTTCTTGGTCGTTCTGACTAGTGGTTCATCAATCTTGTTTATTCTTTCAAATAACCAGCTTTTTGTCTTGTTGATTTTTTTCAATGGCATTTTTATTTTCTTTTACCATATTTGAGCTTTTACTTTGGTGATCTGAATTCTTTTGCTGAAGTTAGAGTTTTGGTGATCCCGCCTTTTTCAACTCCCTTAGGTGGCTTGTTAGACTATTAACTTGTTCTCTTTCTATTTTCTTGATGTGTGTTCATAGAGATATAAATTCCTTTTAGTACTACTTTCATGGCATGCCAGAGGTCTTGGTAAGATGTTTCCTTGTATTCATTTGTTTCCATGAATCTTTTAATTTCTGTTTTGATTTCTGTATTGACCCAAGAGTTGTTCAGCATTATAGATTTAAGTTTTCAAGAATCTTGGCAGTAGTGAAACCAAGCAACTTGTGACTGATTGTGCTAAATTCATAAAAACACTATAGTTACAACAGACTATAAATGACAGTTATAAATGAAGAGATGCAAATGAAAAGATATGAAAATATTTATCAAGCAAATGCAGCATAAAGAAGGAGTAACAAGTAGTAATTTCAGTCAAAGAATATTTCAAGGCAATCCTTAAAAGCAAAGCCATAATACTCCAAATAATATACTATTAAAATATAGCAGGTCAAAAGCAAAGAAATAATGAGAAAAAAGTTGTATAGACTGTAGAGCTCTTCTTTTGAATACTAGTAAGTCAATTTGCCAAAAATTAGAAAAAGACAATTTTGGTACTATAATCAATTGTAGTAGCAGATCCACATGAAAAATTTGCCCTACAAATAGAAAATACGTTTTCCTTTCTACTATTTTCTCTCCCTTGCAAATTTAGGTAAAACAAATATGTAGAAAGGAGACAGAAGAACACATTGCATTGATCTAATGTCAAAAAGCAATAAACTTTGAGATATAGTAATAAGGCCAAGTGCAGTGGCTCAGTCTGTAATCCCAGCACTTTGGAAGGCCAAGGTGAGATGATTGCCTGAACTCGGGGGTTTGAGATGAACCTGGAAAACTTGATGAGACCTCATCTCTACAATAAATCACAAAAACCCGCTGAGCATGGTGGCATGCATCTGTAGTTCCAGCTACTTGGAAGGCTGAGGTGGAAGGATTGCCTGAGCCCACAGGTTGAGGCTGCGGTTGAAGTGAGCATGCCACTGCACTGCAGCCTGGGCAACGAGTGAGATCCCAACTAAAATAAAAGAAGAAATATAGCAATAAAAAAGAAAAAACTAACATTAGTTATGAATAAAAGAATATAATAGATAAGAAAGAAATGCAAAAACAAAGAGGATTACATATTCAAGTCATGTGTATGACATTCCAACTAAATGGACAATTTCTTGGGAAATATAAATTATCAAAATTAAAAATTGATTTTAAATGTAGATGAAGTTAAAATTATCTATAGGTAGTTTCATTATTATGAACACTTGTAAATTAATTTCCCGCCTCACCTCTCCCGCCCCCCCAAAAAAGGATCCTATGGCTGGATAATTTTACTGGTAAATTTTTTTTTATTTTAAGGAAACAGATAAATGCTTTGATTTTATATAAACTTTAGACAATATAAAAAGTTAAAGTCTTTTCATTTATTTTGTAAGACTAGCATATTCCTGAAACAAAATCTGTCAAGAAAGTAAATACTTAGTAAATAAAAACCAATTTCATGAATATAATATAAAAACCTAAAGGAGATTTTTGCAAATCAGATTGAAATTATATTAACTTTCATAAACTACTGAAGAATGTCCCAGTAAATGTACATGCATCACGTCAATAGATCTAATGTAATAAAATAAACCACAATATTCCCAATGGATACTAAAAAGATGCTCAATAAAATTAATGGCCAATTACTGACTTTTAAAGTTATATTAAAATAAGAACAGAAAGATATTTCCTCCATCTACATTTCAAAAATATCTTTAGAGAAAGAATACCAAAGATACTTTTATTTGAATCATCAACAAAATGAGGATACACACAAATATGTTTACTAAAAAAATTTTGATATGTTTGTGCCAATGTAATAAGATATTAAATAACAATGAAAGAGAAAGGTGATTTTGAAAATAAGGCAACAAATATATTATTTCATGACAAAATGATATTAAAGCTACTCAAAACCCAATAATATAATCTCAAAAATGCTTAAAAATTAGTCAGAGTTTAGTCAACTGCTTGAATACAATGTAAATTTGTAAAAAGTAATAGCCTTCTTATAGCTATATGAGAGGAATAATTTCTTTATTTTTATTTTAAAGGTGTGGGGTACAATTCAGGATTAGGTATACAAATAGTCATTGTACAGGTCTCATATTTTTTAATATTATTTTTAATATTCATGTTTCTAAATGAAATAAAACAGGCAGATACTGACAAGTTTTTAATTTTTCTCAGATTTTTCAATAGTTTTAAAATACTACCAATCAGATGTCAGTTTAAATAAATGTGAAAATGCCTAGGGTAAAAACCCAGGTAAGGACAAAGAATAGTTGATAGTATTTTGAAAGACAAGTAATGACCCCTTGCCATTAATTCCCAGAGAGTTTACTGGGGGTATTTGCTCGGGTAGGGGATTGATAAGTCAGATGGGAGTTATACACTTATAGTTTCATCATTCAAAAAATCGGAAACAGATTAGGCACAGTGACTTACACCTTCGGTTCCAGAAATATGGGAGGCCAAGACGGGAGGATCAGTTGGGCCCAGGAGTTGGAGACCAGGTTGGGCAACATTGTGAAACCCCATCTCTATTTTAATTTTAATTTTTTAATTTTGAAATTCATCTTTGCATAAAATTAGCCAGGTGTAGTGTCATGCTCCTGTAATCCAAACTATGCACGCAGGAGGCTGAGGCAGGAGGATTGCTTGAGCCCAAGAGTTCAAGGGTGCAGTGAGTTATGACCGACTGCACTGCAGTCTGGGTGACAGCAAGATTCTATCTCTAAAAAAAAAATTAAATCTGAAACAGAATGACAGAATGTCAGCTTTTGAAACCTACTTTGATCTCTTATAAACTGTTTCTCTTTATCTCTCTTTGTCTCAGTCTCATCATCTGTAAAATTGAGGTGTCAATAATACTTTACTTAGAGGTTTTTATAAAGTACTGAGGATGTTACATGTTAGTTCTTGCAGTTGTTATTCCTACTTCTGCTAGCAGCAGTGGTAGGATTGCTTCTAAATTGTTTTCCAAGAAAGCTGCAGCAATTGTGTTCCCATCAGCAGTAGTAAAGGATTCCTATTTCCCCATATCCTTGTCTGCACATGTTTTTTTCCCCCTGACTTTTTAAAATTTTTGCCAAACAGATGGTTGAGAAGCGATGTCTTATTATCGCCAACTTCTCAGATTAATGAGATTGAAAATCTCTCCATTTGCTTACTAGTAATTTGGTTTTACTGAGAAATTTAGAATTATAGCTGACTCTTCCATATCAAGAAAATTGAGGGTTAACACTGACTCTTGTGAAATGCAAGATTGCAGAGAAGAGTGAGAAAAAAAATTACCTTTTTATTTCTAACTAGAGGAATTCACACACGCACACACACACACACACACACACACACACAAAGTTGCCTGGATCACTGGATAAAATGTCGGTTTTTTCAAAATCTAGCAATAGAGAATAACTTTCAAAAGTTGTAAAAAACAAAATACAAACTGCTTCAAGATAATCATCAGCAAGATAGGATTTTCTTTTTTTGCCAAAGTAAAGAAATTCATCTTTGCATATATCATATTTTGTTTTTCATTTAATTTGAATTGACAGTATAGTAATTATACATATTTATCATTTATAATTTTTTTTTCATTTTCATGTGAGCAAACCAATTTATATTTTTCTTTTGCTAAAGTTTTCATTAATTTTATTGGCTGTGGGTATTTGAGGAGAGATATAGAGATGATTTTAGAACAATGTTCACTAAGGGTTATAGAGAGAAAATTGTGGTACGTGAGAGGGGCCATGACTCTGGGAGAGAAACGCTGGAACAAAAACAGATATTTATAGAAAATTTCAGGGGTAATTTGCTGTGAATTTCATCTTATTTCCCCACAAACTTTCAATAAAATTACATCACTTTGCAATTCCTAGGTGTTGGCTTTATTTCCTGGGAAGAGTGCATGGGTTATCTGTTACTGGTCTCAGGACATACTGGGACTCCACTATTGGACACACCCCCATCTTTCGCCACTTTGAAGAACATAAAAATCACCAAATAAATAATAAACATACATATAAATAGTAATATATGTTATCTATAGTAATATATATATTTATATATTACTATTCACATGAATAGTGAATGTCGGTGAATATATCAGGATATGAAAACCCCAATACAGTAATATACAGAATTTTAAAAATCTCTCATAGTTCTAAGAGAGTCAGTAATAACTCATTTGCTTTTGCTTATACTTCCTTCAGAGCCTTCAAATTGTAAATATCCATAACAGATATTTACCTGCATCTGTGATTTTCACATTTTAAAAAATCTCACCATTGGAGGCTGTGGCTAATGCTGACTGGTAGAAAGAGTTGCAGTTTATAATTTGGGTTTTGTTTTGTTTAGCAAAGGGGGATAGGACTAAGGTTCATGAGTACAACTTGGAAAAGGGGATTGAAGTTGAAAATAGTGGTAAATCTAATAAATAAACAAATAAATCACACCAAATGAGAAGGAAAATGATTTGTGCTAATCATAGCTTTATCTTTACTCATACTGGTTTAGATTTTTTTAACAGCTTTATTGGGGAATAATTTACATACCACACAATTCACCCATTTGAAGTGTAAGATTTAATTACTTCTAGTACTTCCACAGAGCGGTCTCGCATCACCACAGTCAATTCTAGAATATTTTCATTATCTCATAAAGAAACTTCACACCCCTTAATCGCAACCCTCCAAATCCTCACCCCTTACCCCCAGTCCTAGGCAACCACTAATCTACTTTCTGTATATATTTGCATATCTGGACATCTTATATAAATGGAAACACATAGTAGTCTTTTGAAACGGATTCTTTTTTAAAATTAATAAATTTTATTTTTTAGAGCGGTTTAAGGTTCACAGCAAAATTGAATGGCAAGTATAGAAAGTTTCCCCATACCCTACCCGCACACACAGCCTTTCCTGCTGTCAACATTCCATGCCAGAGTGATACGTTTATTATAACCTATAACCTACATTGACACATTATTATTATCCCAGGTCTATAATTTACATTGTGGTCCATTCTTGGTATTGTGTATTCTATTAGTACAAATATATAATGACAACGTAGCCACCAATGTAGTATCATACAGAATACTTTCACTGCCCTAAAAATTCTCTGTGTTCTGCTTGTTCATCCTTTGTCAACCACTGATATTTTTTTCTGTCTCTATCATTTTGCCTTTCCCAGAATGTCTTATAGTTGGAATGATACAGTATATATAGCCTTTTCAAATTGGCTTCTTTCATGTAGTAGTTTGCATTTAAAGGTTCTTCCATGTCTTTTCCTGGCTTGATAACTCAGTTATTCAACGCCGAATAATATCCTATTACCTGGATATATCACAATTTATTTATCCATTCGGCTACTAAAGGATATCTTGGTTGCTCCACGTTTTGGTCATAATGAATAAAACTGCTATAAACATCTCTGTGTGGGTTTTTGTGTGGACATAAGTTGAAAACTTCCAAAAATGGCTAAACCATTTTGCATTCGTAAAATGAATGAGAGTTGCTGCTACTCTACATCCTCACCAGCATTTGATCTTGTCAGTGGTCTGGATTTTGACCAATCTTAATGGCAATTCCCTGCTGACATATGATATTGAACATATTTCCATATGCTTATTTGCCATCTGTATATATTATTTTGTGAAGTATTGGCTCAGGTCTTTTGCTCACCTTTTCATCATGTTCATTTTTGTACGGTAGAGATTTAGCAGTTTTTACATATTTTGTATAATAGCCCTCCATCAGATATGGGTTCTACTAATTTTTCTCCTAGTCTATAATTTGTCTTCTCATTCTCTTAACACTGCCCTTCACAGAGCAGAAGTTTTCAGTTAATGAATTTCAGTTTGTCAATCATTTCTTTCATGGATCATGCATTTGGTATTGTATATAAAAGCCATTGCCTTATCCAAAATTATCTAGGTTTTCTCCTGTGTTATCTTATAAGAGTTTTACAATTTTAGATTAGATTTTACATGTAGGTCTCTGATCCATTTTGAGTTAAATTTTATAAAGGGTGTAAGGTATGTGTCTAGATTCATTTTTTGAAATGTGGATAACTAATTTTTCCAACACCATTTGTTCAAAAGCCTATCTTTTTTCCATTGTATTTCTTTGATTCTTTGTCAAATACCAGCTGATTATATTTATGTGGGTTTATTTCTGGACTCTATTCTGTTCCATTGATCTGTTTCTTTATTATTTCACCAATACCACACTGTCTTGATTATTGTAACTTTATAGTCCTCCGACTTTGTTCTTCTCCTTCAACATTTAATTGGCTGTTCTGGATCTTTTACCTTTTCATATAAACTTTAGGATCATTTTGTCAATATCCATAAAAGTAATTTCTGGAATTTTGATTGGCATTGCATTGAATCTATAGATCTAGTTTGGAAGAACTGACATCTTAAAAATATTAAGTCTTTGTATACATGAATGTAGGTTGTCTTTTTACTTCGGTTTGATTTCTTTCATCATAGTTTTATTGTTTTCCTTACATAGATCTTATATATTTTTTGTTAGATTTATACCTATGAGTTTCATTCTGGGAGGTGCTAGTGTCAATGATAATGTATTTTAAATTTCAAATTCTACTTTTTTATATAGGAAAGTAGTTGACTTTTGCATCTTGTTTGTATCTTGTATCACTTAGTTCCATGAGTTTTTGTTGTTGTTGTTGATTGTTTCCGATTTTCTTCATAGACAATCATGTCATCTGTGAACAAATACAGTTTTATTTCTTCTTTCCCAATCTATATATCTTTCCTTTTTTTTCTCTTTCTCTCTCTCTCTCTTTTTTCTATTAACATTAGGTAGGACTTACAGTACTATGCTGAAAAGGAGTGGTGAGACGTGACATCCTTGCCTTGATCTTAACAAGAAAGTTTTGAAGAGTTTCTCATCATTAAGTATGTTGTTCACTGAGATTTTTTTTTTTTTTTTTGTAGCTGCTCTTTTTAACATCTAGGAAGTTCTCTATTTCTAGTTTGCTGAGAGTTTTTATCATGAACGAGTACTGGATTTTGTCAAATGTTTTTCTGTATTTATTGATATGATCATGTGATTTTTTTTTCGTTTTTAGCCCATTGATGTGATTGTTTATATTAATTAATTTTTGAAGATTGAACCAACTTTACATACCTGGGATAAATCCCACTTGGTCATGATGTACAATTCTTTTTTATACATTATTAAATTTTTTTGCTAATATTTTATTCTCCAAGTTTATATCTGCATTCATAAGAGATATTGGTGTATTATTTCCTATTTTGTAATGTCTTTATCTGGTTGGGTATTAAGTTAATGCTGGCCTCATAGAATGAATTAGGAAGTATTCCCTCTGCTTCTATGTTCTGAAAGAGATTATAGTATATTTATATAATGTCTTTCTTAAATGTTTGGTAAAATTTACCATTGAACCCATCTGAACTTGGCTCTTTTTGTTTTGGAAGGTTATTAATTATTGATTAAATTTCATTAATAGAGGAGTATTTGAATTACCTATTTATTTTTGTATGGCCTTTGGCATATTGTGTCTTTCAGGCAATTGGTTCGTTCTACCTAAGTTCTCAAATTTTTAAGCATAGCGTTGTTAATAATGTATTTATTATCCTTTTTATGTCTATAGGCTCTGTAGTAATATCCTTTCTTTAGTTTCTGATATTAGTAATTTGTGCCTTCTCTCTTTTTTTCTTAGTTTGCCTGGCTAGAAGTTTACCAATTTTATTGACATTTTCAAAGAATCAGCTTTGATTGTTTTTCTCTTTTGACTTGCTATTTTCAATTTTATTGCTTTTTACATTTTTTAAATTCCTTGAATATAATTTGCTCTTCTTTTTCTTGTTCTCTAAAGTGAAAGGTTATGTTATTGATTGGGATCTTTCTTCCTTTCTAATATATGCACTTAGTGCCATAAATTTCCCTCTAAGTACAGCTTTGACTACATGCTACAGATATTGGTAAGTTGTATTTTCATTTTTATTTACTTCGAAATCTTCTAAAATTTCTTTTGAGGTATTTTATTTGACCCATGTGTTATTCAGAAGTGTATAGTCATGCAGATTTTATCTCCAACTATTTGGGGATTTTCCTGGTTTTTTAATTCTGCCATGGTCGGAGAGCAGGCACTGTTTGATTTCTGTACTATTTAAGTCTTTGCTGATTCTCTGCCTGTTAGATAGATCCATTTTTGATAAGAATGTTGAAGTCTCTCAATATAATGGTGGATTAATCTATTTCTCCTTACAATTCTATCAATTTTTATCTTACATATTTTGATGCTCTGTTGCTAGGATCATATGCATAAATGATTGTTATGCCCTGTTGGTGTACTGATTCCCTTATTATTATGTAATGTCTGTCTTTAGTTCTAATAATTTTCCACGGTCTGAAGTTCTCTCTGTCTTATATTAATGTAGCTACTTCTACTTTCTTTGATTAGTACAGTCATAGCATATCTTTCATCATGCCTTTACTTTTAATCTATATGTGCCTTTATATCATGGGTTTTTATAGACAATATATAACTGGGTTTTATATATGTGTGTATATATTCTTACAACCTTCATCTTTTAATTGATGCATTTAGACTATTGATGTTCAAAGTGATAATTTATATAATTGGATTAATTTCTAGTATATCTCTTACTTCTATTTGTTGCTTTTGCTGTTTGTTCCTGTTTTGACTTCCATACTTCTGTCTTTTGTGGTTTTAATTGAGCATGTTATATGATTGCATTTTCTCTCATTTCTTAGCATATTTCTATGGTCTAAATGTTTGCCTCTTCTCAAAATTTATATGTTGAAATCCTAACTCTCAAAGTAATGGTGTTAGAACCTGGAGACTTTAGGAAGTGATTAAGTCATGGGGCAGAGCCCTCATGAATGCGATTAGTATCTTTAGAAAAGAGGCCCAAGGGAGACTTCTTGCCCCTTCCACCATATGTATGTATATACATGTGGGGATACGATGAGCAAGAGAGTGGTATCTAGGAAAGAAAGCCTTGATGTTGGACTTCCTAGCTGCCACAACTATGAGAAAGCTTCCCAGTTTATGGTATTTTGTTCTCATATAGCCTTACCGACTAAGACACATATCCATTGCAGTTCTTTTTTTTTTTAACTTTGTTTAGTGGTTGCCCTAGAGTTTGCACTATACATCATGTGCAATTAATCCAAGTTCAGTTCATTTTTAAAGCACTTCTTGTCTGTGGCCATACCTCCCTAATTTACCTGATCTCATCAAAGCATTTCTAGTTCACTTTCAGGTCCACTTAACAGGTAGTACAAATACCTTATAATTACAAAAGAATTATAATTCCCTCCTATTGTCCTTTGAATCATTGTAGTCATTCATTTTACTTATATATCAGCTTACATAAGCATATATATGTATATATGCATAGATATTTACATACATGCAGATATATGTATGTATATACATACATATATAAGCATACATAATTGAATACATTTTCACAATTAGTTTATTTTTATTATTCAATTAAGAATAATAAAAATAAAAATTCTTCTCAAACCAATTGACAGGAAAAAACTAATACCTCATTAAAATGTGGGCAAAGGACATGAACAGACACTTCTCAAAGGAAGATCTACAAACAGTGAATAAACATATGGAAAAATATTCAGCATTACTAATCATCAGAGAAATGCAAATCAAAACTACAATGAGATACTGTCTTACACTGGTCAGATTGGCTATTGTTAAAAAGTCCAAAGACAACAGGTGTTAGGCTGCAGAGAAAAAGGAATGCGTCTACATTGTTGGTGAAAACGTAAGCTAGTTCAGACTTTGTGGAATGCAGTGTGACTTTTTCTTTGAGCTACCATTTGACCCAGCAATCCCACTCCTGGGAATATACCCAGAGGAACATAAATTGCTCTACCAGAAAGACACCTGCATGTGTATGTTCATTACGGCACACTAGTGTTAATGTTGCTAATAAACAATAGCAAAAACATAGAACCAACCCAGATGCCCACTGAAAGTAAACTGGATAAAGAAAATGCAGTACATATACATAACATAATGCTATGCAGCCATAAAGAAGAACAAAATCATGTCTTTTGCAGCAACATGGATGCAGCTGAAGACCATCATTCTAAGCGAACTATCATAGAAACAAATGGATACCACAAGTTCTTGCTCATAAATGGGCACTAAACATTGAGCACATGGACATAAGGGGAGGAAATAGATTCTGGGCACTGATAAGGGAGGGAGGTGGGAAGGGGGATAAGGAATACACAGTTACGCATCTGGAACCATGTTGACCACTGAGGTTAAGGGGCTTGCTAGAAGCCCAAACCTCACCTCCATGCAATATACTTACCTAGCAAATCTTCACATATACCCCACAACTCTAAAATAAATGCATAAATAAGTGAATAAAATTAATATGGAAAATGAAAGTTCTTATTTTACCTTCACTTATTCATTCTCTTCCTTGAAGTAAAATCAAGTTTCTGACCCATATATTTTCCCTTTTCTCTGAAGAACTTATCTTAACATTTCTTACAAGGCAGGTCTACTGGCAATAAATTCCCTGTTTTTGTTTGTCTGAGAAAATCATTTCTTCTTCATTTTTGGAGGATAATTTCACAGGGCAAATAATTCTAGGTTGGTGGTTTTTTCCTCTCAAAACTTTAAATGCTTCCCTACATCCTCTTCTTGCTCACTTATTTCTGAGAGGTCAGATGTAGTTTTTATATTTGCCTCTCTATAGGAAAGGTGTTTCTCTTTTTTTTCCTTTTCTGGCTTTTCTTTACAAGATTTTTTTTAATTGATTTTTTTTTTTTAATGTTTGAATGTAATATGCCAAACTGTTTTTTCTTATTGTGTGTGTGCATGTCTATGTATATTTTAGCACATATCCTGTTTGGTGTTCTCTGTGCTTCCTGGATCATTAATTAGGGTGAAATTCCCAGTCATTATTGCTTCAAATATTGCTTTTGTTTCTTTCTTTCTTCTCTTTCTGGTATTTTCATTATTTATATATTACACCACTGTGTCCCATAGTTCTTGGATATTCTGTTCTGGTGGACTTTGGGTTTGTTTTTTTCTTCCAGTTTTGTGTGATTCTGTTTTTGTATCCATGAACTTAGAGATTTATTTTCTCAGCTATTTCCAGTCTATTAATAAGCCCATCAAATCCTTTTTAAAAAATATCTAATACAGTGTTTTTTTATCTCTAGTGTTTCTTCTAGATTATCTGTTTACATTATCCATCTGTTTTTTCATTTTTATTTTTTTTATGAAACCCCTTAGCATATCAATCATAGGTTTTTAAAATTCCTGATCTGAGCCGGGCTCGGTGGCTCAGCCTGTAATCCCGTGCCTTTGGGAGGCTGAGGTGAGTGGATGCCTGAGCCCGCGGGTTCGAGACCCACCTGGGCAGCGAGACCTCATCTCTACAATAAATCAAAAATCAGCTGGGCGTGGTAGCACATGCCTGTAATTCTGGCTACTTGGAAGGCTGAGGCAGATCACTGGAGCCCAGCAGGTCGAGGCTGCGGTGGCCAGGAGTGGCCACTGCACTCCAGTCTGGGCGACAGAGTGAGACTCCAACTCAAAAAAAAAAAATTCCTGATCTGATCATTCCAACATTCCTGCCATATTTGACTCTGGTTTGGGCTTGTTTAGTCTCACCAAACAGTGTATTTTATCTTTTAGTATGCCTTGTAATTTTTGTTGAAAAGCAGTTCTGCATTCCCACTAGTAGTGTAGAAGTGTTCCTTTTTCTCTTCATCTTCACCAACATGTTGTTGGTGGTTTTATTAATGATGGTCATACTTACTGGGGTTAGGCAGTGGCTCAATGTGGTTTTGATTTGCATTTCTCTGGTGATTAGTGAGACTAAGCACTTTTTCATGTGTCTGTTGGCTGCCTGTATATCTTCTTTTGAGAAATGTCTATTCATGTCTTTTGCCCACTTTTTAATGGGGCTTTTTTTTTCCTTTCAGCATGTTAGTGTTCCTTATAGATTCTGGATGTTAGAACTTTGTCAGATATATAGTCAGCAAATATCATTTCCCATTCCATAGGCTGCTTCCCTGCTCTCTTGATGGTTTCTTTTGCTTTGCAGAAACTTTTCAGTTTAATTGGGTCCCACTTATCTGTCTTATCTCTTATGACATGGGCACTTAGAGTTTTGATCAGGAATTGGTTGCCAGTTCCAATTTCTATAAGGTTGTCTCTTGCATTTTCTAAGATTCTTAACAGTTTGAGGTTTGACAGCAGTGTAACCGCTTTGGAAAACAGTGTGATGATTTCTAAAAGAACTAGACAATGACGTTCCATATAACCCAGCAATCCCCCTACTGGGAAAATACCTGGAGGAGCACCATTCATTCTACAAAAAAGATACCTGCACACTCATGTTTATTGCAACACTATTTACAATAGCAAAAACATGGAACCAACTGTGCTGCCCATCGAAACAGGACTGGATAAAAAAATGTGGTACATATACACAATGGAATATTACACAGTCATAAAGAAGGGCAAACATATGGACTTTTCAGCAACTTGGATAGGTATAGAGTCTATCATACTGAGTGATCTATCACAGAAACAAAGAACAGAGTACCACATGTTCTCACTCATAAGTGAACCCTGAACATTTACTGCCATAATACTGTGAGAAAGAGATTGACAGTAGCGGGATACTGCCAGGGTGGGTAAGGGGAGAACCCAACACCAATAAGGGTATCTGATCTCAAACCAGGCGATGTGGCAACCAAAGGGAGGCCCAAACTTTTCCTGTACGATGACCACTTGTGTACTTAATCCTGAATTGTACCCCACATCTTTAAAATAAAATAAAGAAAGTTGGTTGTGATGTACTAAATAAAAGAAACTGCAGTAAATAGGCCTATAGTGATGTAATGGTAAGGTGGGGGAAGGGAAAACATTTTGTAGTCTGTGATTAGGTCTCAGTCTTCTAACAAGCCTTTGCCCCTGCACTGTGATATTCGCCAGTGCTTCTCAGTCTTATTCCCCACTTAGGTGGCTCAGGATAGCTGAAAGGGCCTGCAGTTGGGTATTTCTCTCCCCTCAGGTAGGTTAGACTTTTATAAAACCCTAGCAGGTTAGGCAGTATTTAAATAGTTTCCCCTGAAACTGAGAATGCTCGGATGTATTTCAAAATGGTCTCTTTTCACCTCTCCCTACCAGAAGCATGGGACTTTTTCCCCCCAATATTCACTGTGAGGACCAAATGAGCTCCTGGAGATAAAAATTAACACATGTGTGGGGCACTCCCTAAGATGGACTCTCCCAGGAGTTTTGACTCTCAGCGTTGTCCACTCTGGACCCCCAGCAATTTGTCAGTTACAGTTCAATTTTCCTACCTCAGCACTGATTCTTGGGGAGGTTTCTACTCCAAGTTGTGATTCTCTATTATCTCCCTGTCTATCTTTGATTTAGGGGAATCAGTTTGCCCTGTGACCTTACTTCTCTGCCAGATCGAAGAAGAATTGTTAATTTTTCAGTTTGTTCAGCTTTTTTCTTGTTTTTAGGAGAGAGTGACAACTTCTAAGCTCCTTACATGCCAACCAAAAACCAGAAGTCAGGGTTACTGACTCATTTTTTAATTGGGTTATTTGTCTTCTTATTGAGTTGTAATTGTTCATGCTGGCTCTGATAGTATGCTCTGATTTCAGAAAGAAAATTATTCCTCTTTTCAAGTCATAATATTTCATTATAACATTTAATTGATCTAAACATGAATAAGAAAGTGAATAATAAGTGCTTCATTTGTGTGATTTAAAATTTTAGAATCATATATCAGAGACTCAGAAATTATAGGTGGGTTGGATTTTTAAAATTATTATTATTGAAAACTGATTTTATAAACTCTTTTTCTCATACTAACTTTAAAGTTTTTAGATCATGCTATTTTTCAGGAAAATTGTCTATTGACATTTGATATCAAACCTAGTCTTTCCTTCTTTATGTTTTTCATTCTTTGAGATGAAAAATAACATTTCTGAGGTATCACGACAATTTTCAGATGATATTGGCCTGTGATTGTAATAAAAATAATGTGATCTCTTTGGGAGACACTCTCTTGGGAAGGGATATAAGTTTATTCTCTCTGAGCCCTTGGGAGTTCTTTCTCTGGTTCACACATAGGCTACTGGCATAAACTGAAACATATCTATTCCAAAAGTTTTGCTTTTTAAATAAATGAATACCTGTTTTTTGATTCTTGGCACTGCCAACAGCCTGCAAGGATGAATCTTGGTGAATAAATACCTCAAAGTCATTATCCTCTCTCCCTAATATCCTCATGAAAGGAAGCCAAAGCATTGGAAGAGGGTAAGGGAACCTTTTTATATGCTCCATATAGGTTAGCTACCCAAGGCAGAGGCAGTAAGGCAGGCTCAGAAGGGATCTGGAGAACTGTGACAGATTCTTCAAATATGGCTGCAACAACATACCTTATGTAACATACTCTTCTTACAGTATGACTGACACTCTTTCACAAGTCTTGAAATCTCCTTCTTCTCTTGAAACTTAATAGGCTTTTGTGACTGCCTTGACCAATAAAGAACAGTAGGAGTGATGCTATATAATTTCTGAAACTTTAGCTCATAAAAATGCATGCATTTCTACCTTGTTCCACTGGCACAATTGCTCTTGGAATTCAGCCACCATAGTATAAGAAGCCCAAGCAGACTGTGGACAGGTCCATATCAAGAGGAACGAAAGAAGATCATAGAGAAAGGTCCCCACCCCACAAGTCCTGCTGAACCCCAGCCAAAGGCCAACACCAATGAGTTCACTAAGTTAGCAGCAGTTTGTTACATAGCAATGGTAATTGGAACTCAAAGTAAACATAAGACATATGGCACAACTTGATCAAGTTTCTATGAAACAATGGCTTTTTATTCCTTTGTATCAATGCATTCTTTTTCTCATGTGTACCAGTCATTTCATTCTACAAGGACACATCTATTCTCAATATACTTTAAATTTCCAGTATAAAAGTGAAACAAAAAATAATGAGGTTTGATCCATGAGTTAAACTGTTAGGGTAAGCTCTTTTGACTTGAAATATTTTAATTCAGTGCAAGTCTTGTCGCATCAATCATGAATAATCCTAGAGTGATTCAGGTTGATTAGCAATAAATTTATGGATGTATCTATAGCAATTTATCACCATGTTGAATTATTCCAATGACTATTGCTTTTAAAACCATGATGAGCATACCAAGGCAATGTCATGTCAAGGAAATGTGCCTCATGCTTGACACATACTATCTGTTTCAAAAATACTAGTTTTCTTGCCTACCCCACAAAATGAAAATATGTATAGGAGTGCTGTTCTCAGCTTATGTGCCCAGCAGTTTTCAACCCAGCTTAATGATTAGAGTTAAGGGAGATCTAAGCAATTATCTTAAGCCTTTTATTCCTTCCAAGAGGAGTGAAGATGGGGAATGTAAAATCCCTGGAGGTTTAATGATTTTTGACCCTAACTGCTCATTAGAATTACCTAGAGGTTCTCCTCTTTCTAGTCCATTTTGATTTTTAATTGTTTGGGGATGTGGTTTACACATCTCTGGTATTTTTCAAACATTCCCCAGGTGAGTTTGTAGTACAACCAGCACTGAGAACTAATGAGTTCAGCAAACTGGATCACATAGTGTTTTTCAAAACACAGACCATATACTCAACACACGGCATTAAATAATATAACACAGAATGAGAAAGTTATTCCATTTTCAGTTTTTTCAGTCACTTAGGTTAAATCAAAGAGAATGGTTAATTATGGTGCTGGATTTATCATTAACAGTTGTGTAATACTTGCTAACTTCCCTTTGTAATTAATAGGGAAAAGGTCTCAGGCCCAGAGACTTTGACAGTGTCCAGCTAGTGTCCATTGACATTGTGTTGGACAGTATCCATTTATATTATTTACTCCTCACTGTATTAATTTTGGTAGGTAACTATTATTTTGGTGCAATGGTCTCCTCCATTTAGAATGAAAAGTATACATTTTCTATATAAAGTTCCATATTCACTGAAGTTGAAGGAAGTTAATCAGTTTAGAAAAATGTGGTAGTAGGATATGGCAAAAATAATTATGAAGTTGTAATTCTGATAAACGAAGGGTAGAAAACACTGGGTTAAACTCCCATAGCAAAGTTTAGATACCCTAAAACCAACAATTTCCGTGAGATACTCTATCAACATACCACATTTTTCAAAAAAGAAAAAAATCCGCAAGTTGTTAATATCACATGAACTTTGGTGTTAACATAAAAAAGCTCACACTTTTGAGGCAACTCAGGCATTTGGCATAACCTAAAATATGCACTAAATGCCTTCAACCAAGTTTTTGTGATCTTTAACATGTCATTCCTTCAAAACACTTATGATGGAGCAAGCTGAGACTCGAAATCCTGTAATGGAACAATTATTCCAGTTTATTGGTACCAAAGAAAGTCAAGCAAATCTTGATAATAGAAGATTGCATCTTACCTGCCTTAAATATCACCTGTCCAGACAACAAAGTGGTCATTGAAATTGTTACTCAGTCAGAAATATTAAAATCGTTTGCAATGTTAAGGCCTGTTTTCATGTTTCAATGGCTGCCAATTATTTCTGTTCCTTGGACAGGCAGAGCACATTTGTAATGAAAGTGAACTTGATGCAGCCTTTTGGCACTGATGGGGCAAGGTTTAATTTGTTTGGTCAAAATGCAGAGGTGAGTGTCCCCACCAATTCTTTCAGGAAGCTGTACAGAGGAAAACACCAACCAGGTTCCAGAAGGGATCTACTGTTTTCAAGGAACCTGTATATGATTTACATGCAGTGTCAGGGTTGAGAAGGCAACTCAGTGAAGGGAAGAATGATTAATATTGGAAACTCTGCAATAACAGGCTGCATAAAGTGATAAAAAGGAGGAGGACTGCCTATTCAACCTTGGTTCCAAATAGCCGTCAAAATGTAATTTTTTTTTAAACTGGAAAATTATGTTCCTTGGCAGTCCAGCAGCAGCATTTACATCAAGAGTGCTTACTAGGGAATTAGTTTTTGCTGGTAATTTGTTATACTGAAAGTTTATGCTACATTTGCAATGTTCAAGAGCCTCCCCTGATTCCAAAGTTTATTTTAAACCTTGAATTTTAGCATACGGTAGGTATCACAATGTACTTTCAGCCAACCTATAATTAGTAATGATCTGTCTGCTTATTTATTTTCACTTGGCATAGGTTATCACTTCATGTAGTGTTTTTCTTTTAATGCAGAGTAGTTTTAAAATTACATAAAAAATTCCATTAGTGTCATCACCTAAGAAAATATGGGGGAAAAGTTAACAAGATCCTCTTCTATTTCATTTGATACACACTGAATTTTCCCTTCTCACTTATTTCAAAGATGATTTGGCTTATAAATCCATTTACTATTAATACCTGTAACATGTTCTAGAAATATGACTTGTTTTTTCTAAGAGAAGCTTACATGATGAGAGGAACAAATAATTGAATAATAAAGTAATTCTAGCAAAGTTTAGATATTCTGAAAATATAAAAAAGAAAAAATTTGCTGTCATTAAGATACAAATAGGAACTTGATGTTAACTACAATGAACTTTTCATTTTCTGAGGACAGATTAGCAATTTGTGAATTAGCTAATACCCCTGACATCCCTTTCTCTCCCAACCCTATTCAATTACCCCCTCCTTCTTGAGTTACTCAGATAGACTGTGCTCTCACCCATCTTAGGTCGTTGCATATGCATATGGGCCCTTTTGTAGTCCATTTTTTTCTTGCCCTCTTTTCCTAGAAAAGATTGCAAATCTTAGCTCAACTATCAGTCACTGGTACCCCAGAAAGTTCTAGATTCCTCTGTGTACTTTGAGCCTACATTACATTGTAATTTTTCATTGATTTGTGTAGTCATTTGGTTAATGCCTGTGTTCTAACTGTAAGCTCCATAAACATAAGGACTCCCCCTCCACCCTTCATCATTGTATTCCCAACAACTAAACTGAAGTAGTTGTTCATAAATAGTTTTTGAGGCCAGGCACAGTGGCTCACACCTGTAATCCCAGTACTTTGTGAAGCCAAGGTGAGAGGATTGCTTGAGGCCAGGAGTTTGAGACCAGCTTGGGCAACATTGCAAAACCTCATCTTTACCAAAAAAATGTAAAAATTATCTGGGTGTGGTGATGCATGCCTGTAGTCCCAGCTACTCAGAATGTTGAGGTACGATTTCCTGAGCCCAGGAAGTCGAGGCTGCCATGTGACATGATTGGCGTGATCATGCCACTGCACTCCAGACTGGGCAAAAAGTGAGACCTTGACTCAAAAAAAAAGACTTGCATTCTGGAAAACTGAGACTTATACCTCTGGTCTTTGAAGGGGAAGGTTTAAGCAAAGTAGAGATAGGAAGAAAAGAAAATAATGCTGTAACTTTACACCTTCTCAATTCTGGTCCATTTTGCCTAAAGAAAGTGGGAGAAAATTTAAGAAAATAATGAAAAGATAAGCTAATTTAACCAATAAGCAATGTTTTATTCAAATAATTATTAGTGTTCCTGATAACTTACATAAAGATTGTTAGTGTTCCTTTTTTTTTTTTAAGTCAGAGTCTCCCTCTGTCACCCAGACTGGAGTGCAGTGACACGCTCATGGCCACCCACCGCAGCCTCGACCTGCTGGGCTCAGGTGATCCTTCTACCTCAGCTTTCCAAGTAGCTGGAACCACAGGCACACACCATCCCATCTGGCTAACTTTTTAAATTTACTGTAGAGACGAGGTCTCGCCAAGTTGTTCACGCTGGTCTCAAACCCCTGGACTCAGGCAATCCTCTCATCTCTGCTTCCCAAAATGCTGGGATTACAGGTGTGAGCCACCGTGCCCAGGCTCACATTGTTTTATTTAAATTATTTTTATGCTCTAAAGCAGCATTTCCCAACCCTTTTGGCATCATGAACTGGTATGGTGGAAGGTAATTCTTCCACAGACTGGCAGTTGGGGAGATGGTTTCAGGATGATTCAAGCACAATACATTTATTGTGCACTTTACTTCTGTTATTATTGTATTGTCATATATAAGGAAATAATTATACAACTCACCATGATGCAGAATCGATGGGAGCCCGAACTTGTTTTTCTGCAATTAGACGGTCCCATTTGGGGGTGATGAGAGACAATGACTCCCGAAATGTGTTGCTTGTGTCCAGTCTACTCCATATCTTGTCTTGGTTGCTGTCACTGCAGAAAACCCTGCTTCACAAAGATAGGATGTTGGAAATGGAAGCAGGTCTTTCAGTGCTTTGTGGCAATCTCAGGATATTCCTCCTTGACTTTAATCCAGAATGTATGAAGATTTGAAGTTGTCTCAAACATATTTTTAGGGCCATCGTCATTTACAATCTCAAGTAGCTGATCCTCTTTGAGCACCAAGTCAATTTACCTGGCTTATTTACAAATGGGTCGCGGATCCATTCCTTCCCAGTTTGGAAGTCTTTTGTGGTTGGGAAGTAATGCTCAAATTCTTTTGAAAGCTGAGATAGGTGATCATGTACTAGCTGGGAGAAAGAAGGTCCTGGCTCAGTCTCTTTCAGAATCTCTGCTAATGCTTGAAACATGTCAAAAATCTCAATGTTCACTCATCATCCCCATACCTCCAGTTTGGCTTTGAATGTAGCCACTTTATCTGCCAACTTGCACAGAGTTGTCATTCTCCCCTCCAGTAACAGATTGAGTTTGTTGCACAGGTTGAATATGTCACACAAGTAAGCAAGTTTGCAACCCATTCTGTGTCACTGAAATGTGCTGCCAGTGGTGACTGTTTTTCTAAAAGAAATCTCTGAAGCAATTCTCAGAACTTAGAAACTGTGGCCAGTAAGATACCTTTAGAAAGGCATCTCGCTTCTGTGAATAAGAGAAGACATGTGTTCTGTGTCCTTCTCCTCACAGATCAGTGAGAACAGACATGAATTAAGGGCATGTACTTTAATGTGGTTGATAATTTTAAGAACATTCTGCAAAATGTTGCTCAGGTGGCATTTTTTGGCTAGCCAGCATTTCTGTATGGATGACACAGTGCATAGACTCAAATGCAGTAGCAACCTCTTTGGCCTGAGTAGTGAAACCAGAAAGCTGTCAAGTCGTGGCAGCCACTCTATCTGTGCATATACTGACGCAAAATGACCAATTCAGTTTTCCTGATGTGTAATCACTCAAATACTTGAATAATTCTGTAGTTGTGGTATTGATTGGCAACAGTACACATAACATATCCACATGCACATCATCCTGGAAAATATATTGAATAAAAACAAGCATTGTTGCCTTGTTTTTAACATCAGTAGACTCATCAGATAGGACTGTATACCATGGTGACTCATGAATCCTAAAAATTGTGCCTCAGTATCTTCTGCTATTTCACCAGTTTGTCTAGTTATGATGCTAGCCAAAGAGGAACACATGCCACCTTTTGAACTGAAGCCTCTCCTAAAAATTCATGACAAATGTCCTTAGCAGCAGGTAGGATCAACTCTTCACCAATAGTAAAGGGCTTCTGAGCTTTAGCAATGCTGTTAGCTATTAAGAATGATGTTCTCAAGTGGGAACCAAAGGGAGGCCCAAACTTTGTGTGTATCATGACCACTTGTATACCTAATCCTAAATTTTACCCCACATCTTTAAAATAAAATAAATATATAGAAAATTTTTTAAAAGGAATGATGCTCTCAGTGCAGACATATTTGACGACATGTTGACCTTCAATAATTGCTTCTGTTCTTTGTTTTCATTTCTTTTCTTTTGAAAAACTTGAAAGCCTTGTCTTTTATTGCAGGATTCTTGGTCTCCATGTGGCAAAGCAGTTTTGAAGGTTTCATGGCTTCATTGGATAGCTATTCATCACATCTTATACAAAGCGGGCTTGGAGATTGTGAATCACCTGTTGCAATGAACCCATAATTTAAGTAGGATGCTTGGTATTTTCTTTCAATTGCAGCTTTCTTTTTGACAGTCTTAGAGTCAAGTGAGTCAAGAGTTCACTTGTAGCTGTCTCATCATTGGGTCTCTCCCCCTTTTCAAAGAAGGTTTCCAGTAACGTTTGTTTTTTACTCATTTTGTCTCGGATTAGCTTTTGAGCTTACCAAAACTGTGACTGAGACAAGTGCACAGTGCAGGAAAGAGGCCTAGATAGAAGTGGTAAGTAAAATAATGGGCAGGCCACACACAGACCAAGTGTCAGATTCGGACTTAAAGTCTGCCACCAGATGCATCTGTACAATTAAAGTACATCAACTCACTTGCCACTCACTGACAGGTTTTTAATATGAGTCTGCAAGCAATTGATTTATTATGGTTTCTGTGCAGTCAAACCTCACTGTTGATGTTAATCCATATTTGCAGCCACGCCACAGCACTACCATCACTGCCTCAGCTCCACCTCAGATCATCAAGGCATTAGGTTTTCATAAGGAGGATGCAACCTAGATCGTTCACATGTGCAGTTCACAATAGGGTTCGTGCTCCTATGAGAATCCAATGCTGCTACTGATCTGGTGGGGCTCAGGCAGTAATACAAGTGATGGGGAGTGGTGATAAATACAGATGAATCTTCACTCATTTACCTACTGCTCACCTCCTGCTGGGCGGTCCCAGGGGATAGGGACCCCTCCACTAAAGAATGACAAACATATTTCCAGTTATTTCTAATTATTAAATGCAATTTTATTGAGAAATAATCTATCAAGCACTATTTATCACATTTTGACTAATTTTACTTAGTTTTTTTGGATGCTTCTCTTTCATCTCCTTTATCACAGTTAATCAATAACTAGCTACATTCACTAATAGTGGCAAATTGATAGGGAAAATAATTGGTTTGATATAAATGAAACTCCCTTTTACAATTGTTTTTCCTTTTTTATCTTTTTTTGATGTCTGGGAATACTTAACTGCATCTTGATAAAAAAAATTAAAGAACATGTTAATATCACTTTTAGTTAAATTATTATTCTTAAATGTTTAATTCCTTATGAAATAAATTGCAGTGTAGAATTACAGTCATGTTATTTGACTGCTTCTGCTTATGATCCTGTTGAAAACTGAGCATTCAAAGATATAGCTGTACATAATCATAACTTTAATTTGGTACCCATTTTATTCTACCAAGAAATGCACAAATTTATAAGTATATAACCCAATGAATTTTCACAAAATGAGCATGCTTAAGTGACCAGCACTGAAATCAAGAAACAGAACATGACTCACATCCCAGATGCCCACATGGTGCCTCATTCCAGTAATAGCCATCCCTCCAAAGGTAACCATAATCTAGACTTCTCATATGGTAGATTATTATCATGTACTCTTTTCCATCTGTTTTGTATCCTTCATGTTTTTGAAACTCAGTCATGTTGATCTAGGTAGTTATAGTTCATTCATATATATGGCCTAATAAAATTTGACTCAATGAATATTCTACTACTTATGTATCTGTTTCACTGTGATGGCCATTGTGTTATTTCTATTTTCTGCTATTATAGATAATCACTATAAACATTCTTATAAATGTCTTTTGGTGGATATGTGCATGCAACTTAGGAGTGGAATTGGTGAGTCATAGATTATGCATGTCCTGCTCTTTGTAGATACTTCTATTTTCCAGAATCATTGTACCAAATTACACTCCCTCCAGCAATAAGAGTTCCAGTTCTACACTTTCAGCAGGACTTGGAAATGTCTGTCTCTTTCATTTTGCTGTTGTGTCCACATGATTTGTGTCATGGGACTTTATTTAACTTTGTTAATGAAACTTTCTTAATTTGCAAACATGACTTGTTTCATATACATATATTACTTTGTTACCCTGACTTTAGTTTACATCCTAGATAGCTGGGGCCATGTGTTAGACATTCTCTATCCTTGAATGAATATAACATCACAAGTAATGTATGTACTTTTGTTAAACTGAATCTTGCCTCTATTTAGTGCCCTCTTGAAGGACAATAGACGTAGTGGGAGAGAGCAGGCATTGGAACAGGAACAATACAAATATGTTTTATTGAGAGAGACAAAAATATATTCATACATTCAACTCCATGTTGGTTTCCATTGTCTACATGTCTTAACTAATTGCTTGCTTTTTCTACTCAGTAGTTTAAAAGGATAATCAAAAATTATTTTTCTGGGCAGCCCCCTCAGGTCCCTCCTGCTGTGGGAACTCTTCTCAATAAATCTTGCTTTCTAAAAAGATATATATATTGCCCCTGATGGTGAGCATTACTAAAGTTCTTTTGGAAGACGTTTCTGTTTTTTATTATCTAACTAATTTATTTCCCTTTATTTCTGTTCACTAAAAGTAAACAGAAGTCACAAGCCCAATACCAAGCTCTTCCCTACTCCTTCAAGAAACTAAATCATTCAGTGTACCTAAAAGGTGTATCTACACATCTAAGAACATAAAATACTGGTGTTACAATTCTCTTTTACCGAACTCTCAAAATAAGCAAATAAAGGTTGGGAAGAATAACAGCTTCACTAGAATGCCTTGATAGCATTTAATAGTAACAGTTCTCCACTGAAAATAAGAAAATTCTATAGAAATGATAATCAACTTCCAGTGAGTCTATAGAGCTCATAAAACCTGAAGCATTTCTAAAGGTCAGCAAGCATTGAAGGTTTTATCCTGGGGATAAATTTCTAAATAACCTGAAGAGAATGAGAGGGAAAGAGGAAAAGAAAAAATTTAACTTAGTGAAAGTAAAAAATGTGCAAACTTAACAGTTTCTGGATTATCACTTAATTACAGCCATCAATCACTTCACATCTTTCTTCTTCCAGTACTCAAGAACTTCCTAAAGTCATGCAATCCAACCAACAGAATATATAGCACAGTAAGAATCCTAAAGATTGAAAGTAACATCTAAGAAACTACTCTGTAGAAAATTTTTGGAAATTTTCTAAAAATGGGATAGTAGAATCCATCTTTTGACGAATACCAGGAAAACCCAAGAGTAAAACTACCCTTTTAATTAATAAGAGAAACGCTTATTGCTTCTTCCTCTGCACCAGTTCAGACATGAACTGGTGATCATTTTCAAAGGGCTTTGCTTTTCAAATCATTTTATTTCAATCCATGTTTTTACTAATGCTTGAAATTGGCCTGCAGTTAGTTATTTTATGAACATGATTTTATATTCTTTTAAAATGAGGACCATTTAACATTGAGCTTTTAGACATACGTGTGCTCTATTAATTGGCTCTTGGGGGTTGCCAGCAAAAAGTCTTTATGGACAGCTGTTATTTTTTAGGTTTAAAGTGTTTTAATTTCTTCTTATCGAGTGGTTCAGACTGACTGTCCCTAAATTGCGTAGCCAAGGAATTAAACGGTTTTAGGTTTTTTAAGCTCCATTGTGTTCAGAAAAGTGTTTCAACCGTGGTAATCCCCTTGTCGTGCTGCATTTATCTCCCACTAGATACCTACATACTTCCCTCTTCATCTCAGGCAGATAATTGCAAAGGGGATGGAATCAGAGAAAAGAGTTGAGCTGGTGGATATAAAAAGAAGTGTCACCCTGGTGGAAGTAAATAGACTCTGAGACTGTAATCTCTGCCCTTATTTATTTTTAAAACCATAAATGCTCAGGGGAAAGCTTGTCGTTGATTTGTCTACAGATATCTTTGTCTGTAGTTATGTATGGTTTTTAACTTGTTTTTATTTCCATAAATTCTATTGTAGCAATCTTCTGTCTATACCACAATGGTTTTCTCCCTAAATACAGATTTCATCACAGTGTTGTTGTTAGCCACAGACTTCAAGATTCTTTGTGTTTTTAAAAGAACAGTATGTTCAATACCTGTTTTTCCAACAGAGTTCATCTGGTGATTTAATGATCAGAAACATTCAGCTGAAACATAGTGGAAAATACGTTTGTATGGTGCAAACAGGAGTGGACAGTGTTTCATCTGCTGCTGACCTCATAGTAAGAGGTAAACATGAATGCCTCCTTGTGTTTTTAAATTCACATCTTAACTGAGGAGTCCTTAATGGAGGAAAAACCATGAGATAGTATGTGAGCCTATGAATTATAATATTGATTTTATTCCCCCCAATAGACCAGAGAATATGACAGTAAGAATGGCTACTAATTCAAAGAAATAAACATATCAACTCTGCCCTTCAAATAGCTCTCACTGTAATTGGCATTCCACAGCTGCTGCCAAGCTGATGTGTTTTTGAGCATGTCATTAATTCAGCGATTGTATTTAATTTGAGAGAGAATATTGTACAGGGTGTTGGCTTCCAAAGAATCAGGATTATTCAGAATGCCTGAGAAATCTTGCCAACTTGAAGTACTGTCCTGGGTACTGATTTGCTCCTGGGCTAAAAAATGACCAGAGTGCATCACAGAATAAAACATCTCTAGATATCAGTTTGGGAACTATGGAGATACACCAGAGGATTAAAGGGAAAGTCCTCACACCAAAAGTAAAGAACGCTGAATTTGGAAAGGCACAGGAATCCTACTGAACAGAGGCCTCAAAAAGTGTGTGTCATCTGCAATCAGAAAGTATAATGATGTGAGAATTACTGCCTCACATCCAGATTTAAGATCTAACAACAGAAATGTTGGGGGTCGGGGGTAGGGGAAGTGGTAGTTTTATTGCCAGGTAGAAACGGCCGTTTCCCCAAGTGCTTTTGAAATTCAATCAATTGGAGGTATTAAAATGGTCATGCGATGTTCTCTTCCCTTTGGTAGAAGAAGAAGTACATTTATAGAATCACTACCCACTGTTTGCATCTGCACCTTTCTTAGGTTCACCTGGACCACCAGAAAGTGTGAAGGTAGATGAAATTACAGATACAACAGCCCAAGTCTCTTGGAAAGAAGGTACAGACAACCATAGCCCAGTTCTATCCTATTCTATCCAGGCTAGGACACCTTTTTCCGTGGGTTGGCAAACCGCTACAACAGGTAAATGGGGAGCAGCAGATGTCATCAGCACAATACTAATGGATTTCAAGTAAATGCTAAGGCATTCAGACTCTTACTTCTCTGAACTATTCCTTTGTAGTGCCTGAGATCATCGATGGAAAAACACACACAGCTACTGTAGTCGAGTTAAACCCATGGGTGGAATATGAATTTCGAGTTGTAGCCAGTAACAAAATTGGAGGTGGAGAACCCAGTTTACCCTCAGAAAAAGTAAGAACTGAAGAGGCAGGTTAGTGGTTTTATTTTCTGAGTAATGGGCTAATAGATTTGTCTGGGCACGTACTCCCATTTCCCTTGACCCTGAGCTCCAGTCCAGCAGGGAGTCAGCCTCAATAATCCATTTTTGCAATTATCTGACCTTTCTAATGGCAAAACTGGCCATATGGCATTTGTCAAAAGAAACACGTGTAAGTGATTCTGATGTAGTGTGACATTTCCAAGAGTTCAGTCCATCGTAAACGATCATTAGTACATGTTGAGTGAATATGTTTTTGTCACTTAAGGTTATAATTACTATCTGACATAGTTACCCTGTTAGCAGGGGAAGTTCTGTTTTCATTTATAACAAGCATTGACAAATTGGTAGGATAATGACATTTGGGAATTCTGCTTCTAGAAAATCTCATTCTACCACCAAGCTCAGTGAATGAGCTTAAGTAATTGATGAATAGGTATATTTTGTCCCCTCAAGTGTTAAATTAAGAATGAATCGTTGTTAAGAATTTCCATGTGAGTCAACTATTAATATAGACTGCAAGACTACTTTTATAAATCTAAAAATACCCTAACATTAAAATTCAAACTTAGAAAGTGTACACAGCATCATATATATAGACAGTTGAAACCTAAAGACATGCCTTTTCAGAATCTTTAATACTATTAGTCAACATTAACTAAAATGTCTGAAATAAAGCTAGTATATCACTCTAGGAACTAAGCTAAGAGAAGTCATGCAGTATATTTCAATAATTATAATGATTCTGTGTCACTCGGGACAATGCACATAATGTTTATTCTAAGTAATAAGAGACATAGCAAAACTGTGCTTGTCCTGATGTTCTGGTCATTTGTCTTTCAGATAAATATTACTAAGTGCAAATATGGTTTCATCTCTGGCACATAGTTAGGGATTATCTACTATGTGTTTAGCACTTTCTAGTTATTACAAGTACAGCTGTGAACACAACAAAAAACTGCCTCCATGAAAGTTATATTCTCATTGGAAAACTCTCCATGTAAGTGAGAAAACTGATGTCTGTTTTTATAAAGAATACCTCAAAACAATATTCAAGGGTTCAAGTCTAGGCCATTCTTATGTATCATCAATGTTGTTTTGAGAAAAATATCCCCACTTGGAATAGTCACAAGCTAAATGTTCATACTAGATTGATCTCCCATCAATCTTGGTGAATCATTTTTTCTTGTTTTTTTATTTTTTTATTTTTTTTTTAGTTGGAGTCTCACTCTGTTGCCCAGGCTGGAGGGGAGTGGCACACTCACAGCCACCCCAGCGTCAACCTGCTGGGCTCTGGCAATCCTTCTACCTCAGCCTCCCAAGTAGCCAGAACTGCAGGCATGCGCTACCACACCCAGCTAATTTTTTATTTATTGTAGAGATGAGGTCTTTCCAAGTTGCCCGGGCTGGTCTCAAGCCTGGCCTTTCTTGTTTTATTAATTCTTGTACTAGTTGCAAAATATCTCCCAACTAGGTCTTGTTTTTCTTACTGTTAGAGAGATTCTGAATCTTTTATAATTTCATGCAAATATAAGTTATTTGATGATTGCATTCAAGATATATATACATATATAGTGTGTATATATATATACACACTATATATGTATATATATGTGTGTGTGTGCATACACACATGTATGCATAATATACCAATGATTAAATTATTTTAAATACTAACAATAAGCAACATTGAGTTGTCTTTCAGATAAATATTACTAAGTGCAAATATGGTTTCATCTATGTTTTTCTGACCCACACAGTTCCAGAAGTGCCTCCTTCTGAAGTCAATGGAGGAGGCGGAAGCCGATCTGAACTGGTGATAACCTGGGATGTAAGTATTTCCCATCCCTGTGTTGTATTCCCATGGTCATTATTGCCTTCTGGGTGGTGCTGGTGCTGCTGGTGCTGGTGCTGGTTTAAGTGCTGTTGACGATGGTGTTGGTAGTGCTGGTGATGCTGTAAATGGTGGTCATACAAGTAGCTAATTTTTTTGTTAATGCTTTCTCTGTGCCAGACACTTTTCCTAGTATTTAGCATATATTTTTCTCATGCCATCTTTGCAACATTTTATGGATGAAAATACCAAACTCAGAGATACTAAATAATTTCCCCAGGGTCACCTAGCTGGTAAACAGAAAGACAAGAGTCATGTCCTGGCTGTTGCCTCTCAAGCTGCCCTCATGACTTTCTAAACAGTCCCCCATCCCCCACTGGTGGCATCACTTAATCCAGCAGCAACTTGCATCTTAGCTTCTTTCCTAGTCATTCTCTCAGCCATTGCTTTATGCATCACTGGAAAAAGTTTAATTAATGGGTTTAAAGTCAAAAGGCACTAGAATTATGTGTATTACTTAAAAGAGTTGATAAAAACAAAAAGTCGAGATTGTGATGGAGTGTCAGTAACAATTGTTGACAAGACCCAAGTACAGCTTTGAGTTTAATTAATGAAAAAATTAGTATTTACTTCTTTTTTAAAGTTTTGCTACTCTGGACTTAATCATCATATCATTGTTTCTTCCCATTAAGTCAACATTAGGAATTAGATCATTTTTTTATTTGACTTCAGAGATCAGATATTTTCAACTGAAAGTATATCTTGTTATTAGAAACTTAGACTTGGACCATAAGATGCTTGGATATCTAAATAATCACAGAAAATTCCAGTTCATTAGCTGGGTGGACTATGAAAACATGGATATGTCTGTCTAAAAGTATCTGATATGACTCTCTCCCCGATTTTCTTTTCCTTTTTTGTCCAATTGCTTAATGCAATGTATATTATTATTTGATGATTTTTACAAATGACGATGGATTATAGCTCCATTCATTTTTGCCTTGTCTTCATGTGTAAAGGTGATTCAATATGTTTTTCCTTTGTAGCCAGTCCCTGAAGAACTACAGAATGGTGAAGGTTTTGGGTATGTTGTTGCTTTCCGCCCTCTTGGGGTTACCACCTGGATCCAGACAGTGGTGACATCCCCTGATACCCCAAGATATGTCTTTAGGAATGAAAGCATCGTGCCATTTTCACCATATGAAGTTAAAGTGGGTGTTTATAATAACAAAGGTGAAGGACCATTTAGCCCAGTGACAACAGTGTTCTCTGCAGAAGAAGGTATGGAAAACGTGATTATCTATCTCTTCCAACCTCATAAACCATTTGTGCTCCAAAAACTGATTTGGAAGTTCTTTGTGACTTCAGATTCAGATATAATTTTTCAAAAGAACAAGACAGGCATGGTGGATTATACCTGTAATCCCAGCACTTTGGAAGGCTGAGGCGGGACCATCGCCTGAGGCCAGGAGTTTGAAACCAGCCTGGGAAACAGAGTGAGACCTGTTTCAACAGAAAATCAATCAATCAATAAAGTATAAGCCTTAATGGCTAATAATAGGATGTAACAATCAGTTAAAAATGTGCTTATGGGAACACATCCTTAAGGTACAGCTTGTGAAACAGCCTTCTCTTAGGTTAAGAATAACGTACTCCTTTGGAGCTACTTTCATCCTAAGTTTTACAGTGGTTCCTCTGGCCTGAGAGAAGGACATTAGTCAGAAAGAGGACCAGAAGGATGACGTTCCAGAGATGTGGAATATACAGGTTTGAAGGATATGAATCCCAGCTGTTGTAGATACAGACATACTTCACTCTGGACTCATTTCATATCTCTGTCTTAATTTGAGACATCTACATTTTCTCTCAAGTATACTATAGAAAAGAATAATAAAGTTAGGAGAAGTATACGAACTGCCATTTCATAGATCAGCAACTGAAGATTGGCTGTCTCATGTAGTTGTACCTAATAAAAATGGCAGGAGTTAACAGGTCTTGAATGCTTACCATCTGCCAGACAGACTTTACCTAATTTGAATTTTCAAATGAGACATGAAGTGTAAGTACTATTATTCTTTCCCACTTACAAATGAGAAAATGGAAGCTTGGTCAAAGAGATTAATGTATTTGCTAAAATTCTAATAGTAAGTTGTAGAGCCCATATTTTAACTGAGGGTCTTTGCCCTCAGCCATTCTGAACTTATAACATATGATTTCACGGTGCCTTCTACCTCATGACATGAGAGTAAATTGCAAAAAGTGGTCCACAGTTGTCATTCCTAAAATAATAAGTACAGTCCATTTTTCTCAGGACCCCTACACCCATTCTCCTTATTATCCACTGAATTCTGAGACGGATTTTTTAAAAATAGGTATTAAAAAGTCTTTGCAAAGAAAGGATCTTAAATTGATAGCCAGATCTTATTTCCAAAAGCTGCCAGGAATTGCAAGAGCAAGTCAGGGAACTGGGAAGTAATGGCAATTAACCAGGGAGTTTTAGGACATTGCCTTTCCTATCCAACCAGGACCTGGGAGCTGGTACCTGGAAAGGAAGGGCAACCACATCCTGCTACCCATGCCTGCTTCCCTCATTTTCCTTCTCCTCTCCATTTTGCCCTCACTGATGAGTTGGCTAAAGGTCTTCCTGTTCAAACATCAGAAACTGATTCGTCTTGCCTAAGAAAAAAAGCAGAAGACTTACTGGAAATATACTAGGACATCTCATTGAATCAAAAGAAGAATTACACAGAAAACCTCATGAAGCACCTTAAGAGGAGTTCTGACACCTCTGAAAATGGCTGCTTTTCTAGAGAACCAGTGCTGGATTAATTGGCCCCAAGTACTCCTCCTCTCAAACTAAGTTTTAAGTTCTCATGAGAGAAAATCTAGTAGGCCTAACCTTAGACCAAGAATCTATCTCAGCATCAATCCTTCATTTCTCAGGGAGCAGGATCATTAAACAGTGAAAGGGATATTGAGAGAGGGGAGATTCTTGCTCAGAGCTGTGCCCTATGAGGGGAGAATCACTGTGAACCCCATAGAACCTCAGGAGTACTTATTATGGAGGGGATGATCTCACTGTATATTTAACTGCATGCATGTTTGTTTACTCCTTCAAAAGAGTATGCCATCCACCTCATTTAAGTTGGTCTCTTGTGTGGGCCCAGGCTAGCGAAGGCACATGTTCAAAGCTTATGAGCAAATGAACTTTACCTTACCTTGACCTTTGTTTGGCAAAACAAAAACTAAGTAGCAATTGTGGGCATAAGAGTTCCCCATCTGCAGGGGAACTGAGATGAAAGGGGGGCTGAAGGAATAAAGCAAAGTAGAAAGAATGAAGGGAAAGAAGGGAAGAAAAGAAAGATACCAAGAAAGGAAGGCAAGGGAGGAAAGTATGGGTTGCTCGGTACTTAGCAAGGAAAGCATGTGGGTATGGTTTTCATCTTTCCTAGGGGATGGAAGTGGACCAGTGTCTATATTTTCAAGATATGATGCATGTTTTCAAATATTTTTACAGACTATTTTATACACTTTTCAAATATGTTAAAATGTTTTTAAAAAATAAGAACTTTCATAGATTTTTTTAATTAACTGCCAATATTATCATTGTATTTCAATTTCTGTTTCCAAACAGAGCCTACAGTTGCTCCATCTCAAGTCTCTGCAAATAGCCTGTCTTCCTCAGAAATCGAAGTTTCATGGAACACCATTCCTTGGAAGTTGAGCAATGGATATTTACTCGGCTATGAGGTAATTTTAAAATGAACATGTTTACGTATTTTATCATGCTAATTTTTCTCCTTTTACTTAAAATTCTTCTTAACAATACCATCTTAGGTGCAGTCTGTCATTAGTTGAAGTTTTCTGTTTTGTTTTGTTTTTAATTTTTTATTTTAAAGATGTGGGGTACAATTCAGGGTTAAGTATACAAATGTTCATTATGAAGGTACCCTTGTTGATGAGGTGTGCACCCACTTCCCTGGCTGAAATTTTCTTACTAGTGCATTCTTCCATCTGATGATCAGTGGACACTGAATTTCACTCAATCAGTTGAAAGAAAATAACTTAAGTTGGGGTAGAAAAGGAACAAAATAAGACTATGAAAAGATATCATTATCATGTCAACCAAATCTTTTAGATGGACTGACTGAAAAGTAAGGGTGAGATTGAACTGCAATATTAAGTTCATAGGCTATTTATGTCTTTCCTCCAGCTCTTTGTCTTACTTTCTTGGTGGCCTTGTTACATTGCAGTATTCTCCTCTAGGCTCTAAAGAAGTCAGAACACAATTATTGCCTTCAAAGACCTCTCTGTTTAGTGAAATAAGATGAAACATCAAAAGAGAGGTAAGATCACATGTAATGAAAGCCAGATTAGGTCACCCAAACAAGAAATGTTGGAGTTAAGAAGAATGGGCCATCTTGAAAGACTTCATAAGGGTAATAAGGCTTAACAGGGCTTTCAAGGAAAAGTACGTAAACATGAATGAAAAACAGTCTAGATTAAGCATGGCATATGGGAAGAGCAAAGGAGTGAAGGTCCACTTACTGAAGAAGGTTCCTGTAGGACAGCTGACTGCAGAGAGGTACAGGAGGGCCAGGACACAGATGGCTTTGAATGCTAAGAACCATTTGGACTGGGTCCTACATAGAGGGAGCAGTTAGTGAGAAAGGGGAACCGCTGAACTGAGGACTGGCAAGATAAATAAAATCTTAAAAAGATTGTGTCCAACAATGATATTATAAGAATCATAGTTGTGATTTCTTCCCAGCCATAGCCATCTTCTTAGGAAACTTCCCCCATCCTTGTAATTCCTGAAGAGGAGTTACAGACTGAGGCTCAGTTGGGCACATTTGCATCTCAGGGTCACATATCCCTCCTCCTGCCAGCACTCCCTCAAACAATGGCACAAGGCGGCCACTTAATCAAAGGCAAATGATCTGTGGACTGTTAAGCTGAAATCAGATTCTTGTTTGAGATATTTAAGTAAGAAATATAGAGATTATAGTTAGTAAGTATAATGCAGTGGTATGTTACATTTAGTTCAGACTTCTCAAGCTAAGGCCATGGGTGGGAAAGACAGAGCTAATCTGCAGGGATGAGATGGTACAAATATACTCCCATTCGACCCTAAAGAATGGATGATACCAGGGCATATGGGCCCTCAAGAGAGCAAATAGCCCTGTGACAATTGTTCATTTCTCAAGTGGCCCAGCTTTCCCTTCTTTTTAGTGAATTTCCTTTATATTTGAACTGCTGTGAGAGACTTACTGTTCCTTGTAACAAAACAAGCATTGATTTGAATGAATATTAATAAATTAAACAGAAAAAGGATGAGGGGTTAGAGCAGTGATGCCCAAAGTATAGACCATAAACCTCCTACAACAGAATTACCTGAATGTATTGTTGGAAGTGAGCTTCCAGAAGTCTTCCTGGACCCATTGAATTCAAACATCTAGGGCTAACTCTTGTTAATGTACATCTTTAGCAAGTATTTGTAAGGAACCATCTTCCTGCACACTTAAGAAACACTGGTCTTGACACAAAGAAGCCTGATCAGAGACAGAGTCATCCAGACTTAAGGAAAGGAAACTGTGAATAAAGAAATAAAGCACCACATAAATATAGCAGAGCAACTTCATCAGCATCTTAAAGGAAGCTAAAAACAGTTAGAGGGGAGAGAGTCATTTAATTCCATGATGGTGGATGTAAGCAATGAAAGATGATGGGGAACCAGCATGGGAGCTTCCCCATGGTTAGAGAACTTTTGGCGGCATAGACAAAGAAGGTAAGTGGAATGGAAGAAGCACAGCTGTAAGAGAGTATGGCTCTGAGGTGAGGCCTGTGGTAAATCCCAATTCTATCATTTACTGGTTGTTGGGAAAGTTACATAAACTCTGAGAGCCTCATTTTCCTCACTTGCAGAATATGGACACTGATAGGCCTAACTTCATTAGGATTTTGAGAGAATTAAGTAAGATTAGATATGTAATGAGCTTCTCATAATATCTGGCTCATCATAATAAGCAATCTGTAAGTGTGAGCCATGCCTAGGAAGAATTTTTGAGATATTTCATCTATTTCTCCCCGATAAATATTTTATAGCAGATATTCAACTCTAAACTCCCTTGCCTCAAGATGGTGCGTGGAAGACTATCAAGAGGAGTTGCCTGCAAGACACTTCTCTTCCTTGCTTGGTTTCCAAAGTTCAGATCATTAAAGAGATCATTTTGTGTTTTCTGGAGGATAAGAGTAAAGGAAAAATGAGGGGAAAAAAATAGAAATTTCAGTTGACCTTGGAAGAAATAAAAGTCTAGGCTTACAAAGCCTCCTCTTTCTACAGGTCGTATCCAGGCTAGTGGAAACACCATAGCAACGAACAACTGTGTTTCCCATACCCAATGGTGATTTCCCACTCACTAAACATAGCCCCCAACTGCTAGAGCTAAAGGGATCAAATCACTTGTAATAATAAATTATCTTGGCAAGGCTTTGGGAGGAGAGCCCAGGAATGACTGGTTGAATCTCCCGCTAGCTAAGCAGACTATGGGATGCAGTGTTAAATCAAATTTGTTTAAAGAAAATAAATAAACACATTTGGCATTCTCAGACAGAAAACTGAGATGCAACCCCTACCATGAATAACTTTGTCTTTTATGACAGGTTCATAATTCCTGACCTGATTGTAACTTGTGAAATAGTTTTTAAGATAAATAAATAAGAGAATATATATAAATGATTTGTGAGATTCCAAGCAGGACAAGAGTGTTATTAGTGACAGGGAGATGATTTTTTAAATATAGCCATATGCTGCAGAATGATGTTTCAGTTTCATAATGACAGACCTCACATATGACAGTGGCCAGATAAGATTATAATACCTACTTTTGCTGCACCTTTTTAAGTTTAGATATGTTTAGACGCACAAAAATACTTACACTGTGTTTCAGTTGCTTACAGTATTAAGGAGAGTCAGTGTTGTAGTCTAGGAGCAATTGGCTATACCATGCAGCCTAGGTGTTACGTGATACATGGCTCTTTATAAAGCTAAGCTAATAAGGAGTCATCCAGATAAGGCCATTTTACAAGAAAGCAGAATTACATCATTGTTGGCCATGCCAAAAAAAGAGTTTAACTGAAAGAAAGAAAAAATCAAAGAATCCTCAGAGAGCCTTCATAGTGTCTAGTTAAGTCCGCAGTATTTTAGAATTAAACAAACCTGGGTTCACATCTGCTAGGTTAGAATGTAAACTCTGCAAGGGACAGGGAACTCTGCTTGTTTGTTCACTTATGTATCCCATGTGCCTGCAGTAGTATCTGGCATACAGGAGGCATGTGAAAAATATGTGTTGATTGAGTAAAAGCAGATTTGGCTCCACTGCCCTATTGCTATATGTCCTTAAGCAAGTTGCCAAAGCTCCCCAAGGCTCAGTTAAAATAGAGATAATAATAGTCAATAACTCACAGCATCATTTGTGAATTAAATGAGACAAAGCAGCCATTGTCAAAATGGCCCAAAGGGACTTGCAGCTTCCATTTTTCTCTGTTTTGAATATTGGACTTTGGAATGAGATTATATACTGAAAGGAGAAAAAAGCCAATGAAATAGTGTAGGAACACTTAGCACAATCCTAGTATGTGACCCAATGGCAACTGTTTCTGATGCTTACTGATACTGTCATTAAAGTGGGAGGCAAAAAGATGAGAAGAGCTATGAGAAAAGGGCACTTTTCTTGAATTAATTATGGGATGAAATGCATTGCATCTTATCTGTTTGTGTAAAGAACAGCAAACAGAATGCCCACATGTAGCATGAATCTAGTATTGAAAGGAAACAACGATTAAAAATTTCTTCCCCAAGTGCTCAGTAAGTATACAGAGGAGGGAAACAAACTGAGAGAAAGAAGTACTAATTGGGAAAATCTTACGAAATAATTTATGTCATCATGCCAAGATAAAAATATATCCTTTCTTAGTTTCTGTAATGATTTAAAAATTAACCTGGGAGGGGGATGACTTAGCAGAGTATTTAATTGTCAGTCGTGTCGCTTACCTTCTAAGTTGCAGATTCCCCAGTTTGGCATGAAAATTGTTAATAGCTCCTGCCTTTCTCTCATCTCAGTGAGGGTTGATCGTGTGCCATGTGGCATGCTGAGCACACATCATCATTAGCATCTAGACTAATTTTCTTTCTGATTTGACCAAGCAGTAGTTGAGAAGCTCATTTCCCTGGGCTCCAATTTATTTCATCTGCTAAGCCGTTACACTCAGGCTCAGATCTTCTCTGGTGCCCTTTTGGGTAGGAACAAGAGATGCAGGCGTGATAAAGAGGCGGCAGAAGCCTTTAAGTGCGTGGACCGTGGGTGCCTGAGGAAACAAAATTCCCAAGTTTCAGTGTGGTGTATATAGTCCATTTCTTTTAAGTTGTGTTGTGGTTTTGAAAGAATAAAATTTGGGAGAATGACCTTGAGAAGTGATTGAAACAAGTCTACATTTGTGAAATGATACAGATTAGCATATCTGGGGGAAACCCATTGATTTTTTTTTTTTTAAGTTTGGCAGAGGAAGGTAACTAGCATAACATAACAGAATGCCAAACTGAAGCTTCATTGAAGCCTTCTTCAGCCTCCTGTTCCAAACAGCTGTACAGAATGTGTTTAGTTCCTAATATTTTAATTAGAATGGAAAAAGATGTCAAATATTTGTGTACTTTTTTGGAGAATATGAAAATCCCACTGGAAAGAAAGACATATGCATTGAGTCTAATTCCCTGCAATCAGGCAAGAATTAACTTCACTCTATCATGAGTGAAGTGAACATGGAAAAATATGGTATAGACAACTGAGACATATTTAAACAAATATAAGGTAGGCAAAAATGCATTTGAGTAGAATATAGACACTGAAGTGGATTGAAGGGTGGGTTTTACTGGAGAGAGCAGTGGCTGTATCCTTTTGTGAGTGAAGGTTCCAGATGGTGCAGTGTTCTGTATTAGGCAAAGATGATCTCTGCCACACGATAGTTCAGCATTGACGGATGCAGGGGAATAAATATTCCAGCCTCTCTTTCCTTCTGCCTCCTATTAGCTTCATCCAGCGAGAAGCCACAGGGCAAAGAAGCCAGACTGATGTAGTTCACACTGCTCAGCTCTCCTAGGCCTGAGAACAGAGTGAAGAAAAGTAGAAGATAGATCTGGGTTTGTCCTCCTAAAAGAGCTTTATGCATTTTTGTCTGCCTTCTACTTCTTTAAATGTGTGTGGTCTAACAACTAAGTTAAAATATTTGTCTCTGAAAATCTCTAAATATAATTAGTTCTGTCTATTAAAAGAGTATTTCTGACTTAATACCTGTTATTTAATGGCTAAAAGAAGATGCCGTTTTTCAATACATTGTTTTTATAAACTGCGTTTTATCTTAAGTTTAGATTAAGAGAAGTTTCTGTGATATTAAGGACTCTTCATAACAGGAACATTATTTTTTGGGGATAAGCAAATTAATTGCAGAAATAGAAATAACATTTTTAATCCTGATATTGCACAACTTTGTTTCTGTTTATGTACCCAGATAAAAATATATCAGCTCGTGAAATGATTTTAAGTTTCTGAAGAAAACAAATTGATGTCTTCTCATTAAGAAATTAGGTTTCACTGTTTCATAGGTGCATAGAATATTAGGACTTGAATACCTAGCTTGGTGACTCTGCAGTAAGAAAGAAGGAGACATTTTTAAACTGTGTTGAAGTCATCCAACAATTCAACAATATTGAGTGCTGAGTATGAGCAGGCTTTCCTCTGAGTGGAACAGCCATGGTGATAACCTAAATAGACAAGTTCCTGACTCAGGTGTGTGACTCCACCTGAACACCCTCCTCCCCTCCTGCTATCTATCTGCTGTACCCAGAAATGCAGTTAATTCCCTTCCCAGGTATACATCCTCATTGGCAAACCAAAGCATAGTGACTTGCTACGGTTCAAGAAGGCACACTGGGGTCACTCAGGTGTCGAATAATGAAAAGTGATTGAGAACCGTAGTTCAGTCTTCATAACCCTCTCTTTTGGAGTGGATTTGCCTTTTATTTTTCCTCCATGAAACTCAGTGAATTTATAGTATAAAAATTCCTTTGTTTCTTCAATTCTGGAAATTATTCAGCCACTTTCCTTTTGAATGTTGATTTTTCCTCAGTCTCTCCTTCTGGAACTCTGGTTAGAATTTTTCATTCTATCCTCCCTTCTCTTTATCCAGACTAAGTTCTGGGTTAATTAATTATCTCTTCCATCATAAGCCTCCAGCTTAATTCTATCATTAATTTTATTCTTTTAATAATTGTATTTTTTAGGTCTAAGAATTCTTGCTATTTTTTAAATATGGCTGGTCTTTTAAAAAATCTTCCATTCTTGCATGATAGATTCAGTCCTTTCTCTAATAAATCTGGACACTTTAAACAGATTTATTTTAAAATCCATTACAGATCAGTGAATTCTACTACTGTCCCCCGGTTGGGTCTGCTGACTTACTCTCTTGCTAGCAGGACTCCTCCTGTGCTTTGTAAATTTGTCTCTCTACTCATCTTTTGTAGATGCCTGCCTTCATGTTCTATCAACCTTATATTAACTCTTTTCTGAATAATTACACTTCCAAAGTTTGTTCCTTCAGCCTATACACTTTTTTTCCTCTATTGCTGTATTGTGGTTGTACCTGTAAAATCCAAATTAGCAGTTATATTTGTTCTCTCAATTGTAATACTTGTACTATTTAAGTCCAAAACACAACTAAGAGAAAAAAATGGAGTCTTTGTCTTTGTTATTTCTTTATTGACTTTTCCACCTTTTTAAAAAATGATCTGGCCTTATATACAAATTTTTTAGCAAAATTTTATGGAACATCATTGAATACTTATAGAAAATTGGGAATATTAATGAAACTGCTTTGTTTCTTGATATTTTAGTTATATATATGTATTCAATTCTTAAGTAATGCTATTTAAGAAATTATATAATCAATTTTAATTATCTATCATGTTTACATTTGGCTCAAATTTTCTCTGTCTCTAAATATTTTTAATACCTCTCAGCAACTAAGATCTAAAAATAAATCTCTCAGTTTGATACTTGGAGATTAATTAAAGTACTTCAAAACCTACTGCTATCAAGAACCTTCAAGTACTTTCTATAAATGGATTTATAAACGAGATTACATATCCATGTTATAGATTATTTTTATTTCTTCTGTAAATCAATTTCCTAAGGAATACTTTCTTGGGGAACTTATATGGAGGTGATTTGATATATCAGAAAAAGAATGACTTATGGATTGGAACCTAACAAGAGACTAGAGTTTAGACAGGATGATCCTGATTGAGTTAATACTGATATAACTCCTTACCTCTGCTGCCTCATCTGTTAAGTGAAGATTATTATAGCTTATATTTATGTTTTTTCCACCTAATCTATCCTATATCTGAAGCCATAAGTTTTCAGGCTATCTATAACATTTTACTATTATTATTGCTTTTGTGTCATTTTTAGTAAGTAGACAATTCTGTCAAGGGCAGGGAGAATAACTTCTAATTTTGGAGTTATGTAAACCTAACAATACCTACAGTGTTTAATACTGGTGAATTTGGAGTGTGTGCAAGTTCTAGTGTCCACTAACAGTTTGCTTGACTGTGTCTTTTGAAACCATGTATTCACTTCAGTCCTAACCATTGGGTTCACATCCTCTTTTTTGAGATTCTTATAAAAGCTAGTAACTCATTTCCAAGAGAAATGCACTTAAATATGAACATGACAACAGCATTTTGTGTGAATTTAATGGGACCTGTCATTCCACATATGCATACATATGGAAAATATTCATCTAGTGCAATATTAATTTGCTAATTTGGGATCATTATTGAAAAACCTGAGATTTATATTGTGCTGCTATTTTTTAAGAGACCATTGTATAGTTACCCTTTCTTGTTTTTAAAAAAAACCAATGTCTTCTAGTGTCTTTTGCTCAGGTGATTGAAACTGGCTACTTTATGCAGCCCATAAACACATTTTATACAACCCACATGGTGTCTTTAAAAACCTGACTGACCCTAATTTGAGGCTTTTCATATTAAATTCAGGGTTTTGCTTTCTTAAAAATATATCTAACCACCAGGTTCACCTTTTCCCACTTAGCCAGAGATTAATAGAAACGTCATTCCTTTTTTTTCCTCTTATTTTTTTTTTATTTTAAAAATGTGGGTACAATTCAGGATTAGGTATACAAGTGGTTATCATACAGGTGAAGTTTGGGCCTCCCTTTGATGCCCATTTAGCCTGGTTTGAGAACCCTTATTGATGTTATGTGCCCACCCTCCTTCCCTGGCAGTTCCCAGCTACTGCCAATCCCTTTGTATTATGGTAAATGTTTAGGATCGGCTTATGATTGAGGACATGTGGTACTCGATTCTTTGTTTCTGTGATAGATCACTAAGTATTATAGACTCTATATCCATCCAGCTTGCTGCAAAGTCCATAATTTTGTCTTTCTTTATGTCTGAGTTATATTTCATCATGTATATGTACCACATTTTTTTTATCCAGTCCAGTTTTAATGGACAGTACTGTTGGTTCCATGTTTTTGCTATTGTGAATAGTGCTGCAATAAACATGCATGTGCAGGTATCTTTTTCTTAGAATAATCTGAGTTCCTGTGAGCATATTCCCAGTAGGGAGATTGCTGGGTCGTAGGAAAGGTCAATTTCTAGTTCTTTTAGGAATCACCACACTATTTTCCATAGAGGTTGAACTAGTTTGCATTCCCACCAGCATTGCAGAAGCATTCCCTTTTCTCCGCCAGCATCTCTGCCAGCATCTTCGCCAGCATCTGTTATTTTTTGTTTTATTAATTATGACCATTCTTACTGGAGTTAGATGGTATCTCAATGTGGTTTTGATTTGCACTCATTCCTAAGAAGATCTTTTGCTGACCAGCTTGCCACAGTCCCCCAAGTCTTTATCATCTCCAAGGCTCTCAGCACTGAGGATCAGTGGCTGTTTTTGTTGTGCTCAAACTGTCATTTACATGTGCAGATTAGAAAAATGATTTCCTATTTTTATGTTTTGCTACCAAGAGTAGAAAAATAAAGGATACAACAAGAAGGCCCCATATTGTAAGAAAGACTAGAAAAGAACCTATTTCTTTAAAAAAAAAAATTTTTTTAATGCTATGCTTTTAATAGGTTCCTAGTCTGCTTTACGTATTTATGTTGACAGTCTGGCCCACACTTTCAAATGGTAATACCTGGTCTTATTTGCATGTTTTATTTTTGTTGGTTTTGTGTTTACTTTATAGATAATCAAAACTTTCTAGCAAAACTTTCTGACATAAATTGGAAGTGATTAGAAAACATATTTTTATTATACTTTTCCTACTCTTATTCCTTTTTCTATCACTAATTTGTTACTATTTTATTTTTATACTATATATACATTATATCTTTATAATAAGTCTAAGATCATTTTGCATGGTTCAGAACAATAAAATATAAGTAAAATTATTTCAGTATATTTATATTTAAAAGCAAGGATGTTAACTGCTTCCTGTATTTCTGCTGCAGGTCTGCATACTCAGTTAGACTTGTTGATGTTTGGTCATCACTGGAGGATAATCCAGTGGCCTGCCAGCTTTGTAATGGCCTTTTCTTTGATAGTTCACTTCCTTCCCAGAAGGAACATCTGCTCTTCCAAGGACTTAGCATAGCTGCCATTGTTCTGCAACTGAGCTTGGTCTGAGTTGGTTAAGGGCTGAGAAAGGGGAACAGCTCTCCCTGTTAGATATGCAGATTTTCCCTTCATTCTCCCATTTAGAATCCTATAGTCTGGCCAGGCACGGTGGCTTACACCTGTAATCCCCATACTTTGGGAGGCAGAGGTGAGAGGATTGCCTGAGCCTAAAGGTTCGAGACCAGCCTGGGCAACTTGGTGAGACCTCATCACTACAATAAATCAAAACATTTGTCAGGCATAGTGGTGCATGCCTGTAGTTCCAGCTACTTGGAAGGCTGAGGTGGAAGGATCCAGTCTGGGTGACAGAGTGAGAGACTCCAACTCAAAAAAAAAAAAAAAGAACCTTAAAGTCTGGTCATACTCAGCATTTTACTCCCTTTGAAGTTATCTGATTCATATGTCTACTTGCTTATTATTTGTCTCCTCACAGAGTCTCTTTTCTCTATTTTCACTGTCGAGACACAGAGCCCAATGTAGCACCTAGCACATAGTAGGTCCCCATTAAATATTTGTTGATTAAATATGCAATTAAGTCATAGTGCCCATTTTAATGAAAATTACTTCATGGAAAGGGCAGGATTTTGTCAAGCCTTCACCTGTTTGATGTCTTCTGTCCACCAGGTGCGGTACTGGAATAGCGGAGGAAAGGAGGAGTCATCAAGCAAAGTGAAAGTGGCAGGAAATGAGACAGCAGCCAGACTTCAGGGCCTGAAGAGCAACCTGGCATATTATACAGCTGTCCGGGCTTACAACAGTGCTGGTGCAGGTCCCTTTAGTGCCACAGTTAATGCAACCACCAAGAAAACACGTACGTATATTCTAGGTTTTCTTAATGGCAAGGAAAATAATTTGCACTAAAAAGGATAGCTTTTTTGGGGGGATCATTTTAAATGGACATCCCAAGTCATTAATCTCTAGATGATATAGACCTAACTCCACACCTTTATAAATCACCTCAAAGCCATACATAGCCTTTTCTTCATGATACCCCTGAATCTTCAGGTAGAGACCCCATCCTTTTGAAACATCTTACTGTTGGGTGTTAAGTTAAATCTATTCACTTTTCTTTTAAAATGCGATAAGCTTAGTTGGGTTTACTTTCATGTATTTTTAGTTCACCAAAGCTTGAGGATTTCTGATAAGCGTGAATAAGTTAAAGTTAATACCAAAGAATCAGAAGAGATTTTTCTTCTTCTTCTTTTCTTTTCTACATTATTCAAAAAAATGGCAATATACATTAAAAGGTTATCATCAGAAGATGTTGGTCCACATGAATATATTGATGCTTTAAAAAACCCTAATCAGAGATGTCAGTGCTGCCTTCAGAGCTGTTTTTGGTAGCTATGTATGCACAGGTAAATTCACCAGCTCCATTTATAAGTTATAATTAAATTAGTCCACAAGAAAGTCAGTGGCTCATAATTTTTGAGTGTCCCACACATATTTCAGCTAAACTGATAGCACAGTATACATTTAATCTTTATATTTTATTGCTACTTTCTCCCAATTCACTCATTTGCGTTGCTGTTGTCATTGTCATCATCATAGCTCATTGAAAACACTGTGTCCTAAGTACTTATGCTCATTCCCACAATTAATCTTCAAAGTAACCCCCCCTCCACACACACACTGAGGTAGGAATATTATTATTTGCATCTTAAAGGTGATGAAAATAAGGCTTGAAGGGATTAGGTAATGTAAGCACAATGGTGTTTTCACTTGTAGAGAACCGTTTTCTTATCTCCTTTTTTTTTTCAGTTGAGTCAGAGTCTTATTCTGTTGCCTCGGCTGGAGTGCAGTGCCACAATCACAGCTCACCACAGCCTCAATCTCCTAGGCTCAGATGATCCTTCTGTGTCAGCCTCCCAAGTAGCTGGGACTACAGCCACCCACCACCACACCTGGGTTATTTTGTAGATACAAGGTCTCACTATGTTGTCCGGTCTGGTCTAAAAATTCCTAGGCTCAAGCAATTCTCCCACCTCCAACTCCGAAAGTGCTGGGATTACAGGCATGAGCCACTGTGTCCATCCTCAAAATTTCTTAATTCAGCAAAGTTGTTTGCTTAACTAGCTTTAGGTGAGAATGAGACAAATGTTAGACTTGGTCCCTGATTTCATTAATGCATTTTTATTTTCCTAGTCATTTCCAAATTTTTGAAAGCATACATTTTTGGGTTTAATTTAAAGTATAGGTAAAGGCCAGGCACAGTGGCTCAAGTTTGTAATCCCAGCACTTTGGGAGGCAGAAGGGGGAAGATTGAGTCCACGGGTTTGGAACCAGCCTGGGCAACATGATGAAACCTTGTCTCTATAATAAATCAAAAAATTAACTGGGCATGGTGGTGCATGCCTGTAGTTCCAGCTACTTGGAAGACTGAGGCAGAAGAACCGCCTGAGCCCAGCAGGGCGAGGCTGTGGTGATGGTGTGCATGCCACTGCACTCCGACATGTGGCTAACAATTTACTAGTATAATAAGCTTTACAGAGCCAGAGTTTAGCAGCAAACCATTTTAATTCCTTTAGGAATATTCATTTGTAAGCAACCAACTAGGGCACCAATTTAATGTTATCTCTAATTATTAGAAGAAGTCTGGCCCAACCTCTTTTTCATATTACTTGTTTGCTGTTAAACCAAGGAGCAAGTAGGCTTGAAAATACAGGAACTGAAAAAAATTCTGTATTTACAACTCTTCACTATGTTCGGGTTTTTTTTCAATATCAGTTCTTAATTAGTATGGTTGAAATATACATCGTTATTTATGTATTCAAAACACAGCATCCATCAGAAATTCTGATTGCAGAATTAAATGCAGACAAGTTTATCTGGCTGTTTCCTTTAACTTAGTAATTGATGTGATTACTTGTTAGGCAATTATGACTGTAAAAGACTATGATATCATGGTGGAATCAGTGAAGAACTTAGTGAATTGGTAAGACAAAAGTAAGAAACTGATTATAAATCAAGAGAAATGTCATGATAACATAGAATGAATGAAATAAAATTTAAAAAGAAGTAAAATCTCTTTGTAATTTAGAGATAGCATATAAATACCCAATCTAAAGTAGATATTTACATGTAACAATGATGATGATAATTATGGTATAAATGGCTGACACTCACTGAACAATTTCCAGTCATGGCTCTGAGCATTCTCTTACAGTGATTCTTAATTCCCACAGCAGCATCATGACTTGAAGGCTATTAGTATGCACACTTTAGAGATGAGGAAACTAAATCACATGGAGGTTTTATAACTTCACTGAGATCTCAGAATAAGTAACAGGATAAGTGTCCAAATCCAGACATAGTCTTCTTACCCACTACGTTATCCTCTCTTTCAACCATATAATTAGAATAGTCATGACTCAACTGACAACTGTATTTATTGTGATTTTGCTCTGTGTGTAGGAACTGGGGAAGATGATCCCAGGTAGACAAGACTTCTATCCTCATGGAACTCTAATCTTATAGGAGTTTCAACAACTAAATAAAATATCTTGAAAATAATGCACACCTATTGCCACAGTTCAACTGTAGTCTGTATGTTGATCTGTAGGTGATATTAGAGAAAATCTCCTACATTAGGTAGGAAACTCATACAAATAATTAAAACCCCCCTAATCATCCTAAAATTGCATACAAAGAGCATGTGTTACTTTTTAAATTTTGTTACTAACTTTTAAAACATATACCAGATTACAAGTAAAACACAATCTTTTAAAGTCATAGATAATATTTTTACTAGTAGCTCTTAATTGTCAACCTAAGCTTTGATGTAGTATAGCTTCAAATCCTATTTAAGAATTTTGGTAAGGCTCTTGTGATTATGACAAGAATTATTCATCTGCCTCAGCTGTAAAGAACTAGAATAACATTTTTGATTGCTTGTTTGCCATCTCTCTTCCTCTCTGGAGAGTAAACTTTATGGGAAAATAGTCCTTCTGTGTCTTGTTCACCTAGCCTCAGTGCCCAACACAAACCCATCACGTGGGAGCTACTCATTAAATGTTGACTGGATAAATTTAACCTAAAGAAGCTGGCCAAACCTCAAATACTATTATTAATCAAATGTATTTCCTCTTGGCTTCACATTGTAAACTCAAAACAGGCAATAACCCTTTACCATCTTGTTTAACATGTGCAAGTTTCATATGCTCATAATTATGGAAATCTGTATGTGAGGTTTTATATCAATACAGATTTGGGGTGGTATTTCTGATCAATGTAAAATAAAATGAGGATTTTCAAGGTAAGTACTATAGTTTCTATTGAACACTTAATTTTTTATATCCACATAGTTGTTTAAAAACATTTTTAAGTTAAACACTAATCAGCCCCTTCAAGTAATCTAAGACAGGTTTCTGTCACTTGCAACCCAAAGAGAGTGACTCTTAACAGCTTCCAACTAACTAAAGGGATTAATGAGGAAAATTTGCAGAGGATATAAAAATGATGAAATCTGTTGGTTTCTAAAGGGAAACGTATTGAGAGTTTTATTTTTAGAGTTTGGGGAAAAGAATCTGTAGGACAAAAATTCTGTTTTGTATAACCAAAAGTCAAGTGGTAAATCTGACTTTTGGTATAGATGGATTCAGGAACAACATCTTCAGGAATCATGTAATAAGATCTCAGATGAATATTTCTAAAACTGATTACTTGATATTTCTTCTGCCCTACTTACAAGCTGTCATTCTACACTATTTCCCATTTCAGTAATTTCCCATTCCATTATTGCAGTTCCTCAGGCCAGAAATCTCAGAATTGCCAGTGACTCTTCTTTTTTGCTTATACTCCATAACTGATCCAGAATTTGACTTCTCAGTTTACCAAGAATCTACCATGCTGTATTACATTCACTGCTGCTGCCCTTTTCCACGCTGCCTCCGTCTCTCCCGTGGGTCCTCACTGTTCATCCAGTTTCTGCCCTTGCCTTGACATCATGGTGATGTCACTCCCCTGCTTAGAACCTTCCAGTCACTTCCTGGCCTACTCCAGGTAAATGCTAAATGTTTAAATGCCCAGCAAGGCCTTATATAATCTGTCCCACAATTTCTGCTTTCATTTTCTACTGTTTTCCATTTCATTCATTCCACTTTACTTCAGGACCTGTACATTTGTTGGTTTCTAAAGGGAAACGCCTCAAAAACTCTTCCTCAAAAACTCTTCCTCCAGATATCCATGTGACATAGTCCCCCGTCTCTTCCAGGTCTTCATTCAAATACAACCTCAGTGCCACCTGCCTGACATATTTGAAAGTGTAGCCCCCTCCTCTCCTGATACTCCCTGTCTCCTTCCCTCCTTTATTCTTGAGTATAGCACTTAGAGCCACCACACAAACTATATCTTGTTACCTATTTGCTTTATCGTTGTCTGCCCATTCTCTCTTGTCTGGAGTGTCAGCTCCTTCAGGGCAGAGATTTTTCCAAGTTTGATTATTGCTCACAGCTCTATCTCTAGCATCTAAGTAATCCTAGCTGATGCCCAATACGTATTTGTTGAACAATGGCACTCCCCGTCTCTTGTCTCTGTTCCAAGGTAGCATCACCAACTTCCCTCTTCATGGCAGAAATATTGCCACCAGAACATCAAGGACTATTTTCTCTCAGCCAACTCTCTGGGAACGGTGGGGAACTTCCTTTTGATTATTCCACCCAGGGTTAAGTAGGCTTCTTATTGTCTTAGCTCAGGTGACTGTCTGTACGTGAACTGATTGTTATGGCCTGTTAGAAAAACTGGATTGGCCTGGCCTGCATCACACGCCCAGACTCCCTTGCAACATGGGGATTCTATTTATGCCTTCAATAATTATTGCACATGTGAATCTATTGGGAAAATAGAGTAATATTAAATGGTACAATCAATTTTGCATTTTAGTTTTTGCTTTTCCAGATGAAATGCTCATCCATGTAAGGTGAGCCAAAATCAATTGCCTGAATTTAAGGAAACCAATTAAGTGAGTCTTCAGAAAGTGAAAAGGAAATATGAATAAGATGAGCATTAAAAGAATAGGAGTCAAAATATCTCAGAAGGTTTTGATAAAATAAATATTCCAAATACATGATTTATAAGTTCCAAAGCTTTCACATATACAACTTAATTACATAATCATCCACTCTAAGTTTTGGCTCAGGATACACATGTATGCAAGGTTTCCCAAATTTTATACGTGATCCACCCTCTCAATTTTTGCCACTTTTGTTGACCTTCTCTACTAACATGTTCCTCATGATTTTTTTTTCTTAAAAATTGGCTTAATACTTTTACTTAAATAAATTTTAAAAGAAAATGGAAACTAACTTTCTGTATGAGAAATAGAGAACCAATATCATTGCCATAAATAGATGTTAGCAAAATAATGAATTTAATAAGAATGAATACAATGAAAAAATGGGCCACCCTCCCTTTTAAATACTAGGGACATAATGTTGCCTATGAATGTTATGAACCTGCTCTCTCTTGGCTTGTGACGTTAGTATTGAGGGGATACTAACAACCGACTAGTCCGCAAATCTAACATTCTCTTCAAAGTTAGGGGAAAGACTAAAAGTGAATTTTTCTCTAGGTGACTAAATGCTATTCATTGGCTTTTCTGAGTATTACACCCTACATATGCATGTGACATAATGATGTTTGTGTATGACATACCACAAATCACATATACGATGATGGAATACAATGCTTATTAATGTACATTGCTCAAGATTTAGAAGTGTTTTTTGTTGGGTTTTTTTCTTCCTCCCAAATCTGTGGGCTTTGGCAAAGTTATTTCTGGTTCTGTGAGCTCTAAGATAACAATATAATGTTGAACTTTACCAGCATTCCAACAGGAAGTTTCAGCAAACATAAAATTCAAAAAATTATCTGGTCAAATTTGTAAATCTTATCAACTTTGTTTTTTAAGGGAGTTGGCACTTTTTGATCATCTATACCATTTGCGTATGAATCCTCTAGACAATTGTAAATTTTCTGTTTATGGTTTACAATATCAATAATTTTTACCATCCAAAGAGGGAGAAATTTTGGTCAAGGAAATTCCAAGACACCAAATGTAAAAGAAAGATCTTTCCTTGGACATGAAGACCTATGTTTTCTGAGTTTCAGTTAAGTTGAAAAGTAGATGTTTTTGTTGTGTTTAAAAGCATTGAGGCAATTTCCTACGATAAGAAATTATATCCATTTATAATAATTTAAATGATTCCAAAACAAATATATCTCATTATTGGGAAGAAACTGATTCTTGGTTACTTGATTTTTGCACAGTGCCACATGTTTAAGCAGCTTAATTGCAAATGTTAATGATCGTCTCAAGTAAAGTCCAAGTGCAAAGTGTACCTTCTAGTTCTGATAACAGCCATTTATCGTGTAAGTCATCTTATTACCATCAGATGGCGAAGAAGAAGAGTTGAAACACATACTGAGTTTTGTATAGTTAATCACAGCAAGCATATGTTCTTAAAATTTCACATTTTGAAAGTAAATGCCAGCTTTATTGTCACCACTATGGAGACACCATTGAAAATGCCAGGCAGTAATATTCTTTAACAACCCCTACTTTTTATTATATAAAGGAAAATATTTATTGTAGAACATTTGAGAAAAAAGAAGTTTGTAAATAAGAAAATAAAAATCGCTCATAATCTAATCAATCGGAAATACATCAATATCATATGTTCTATGGAATATTTCTCTTATACTGTGGAGGATGCTGTATATTTAGTTACCTGTTTACTGTATCATAACTGTGTGTGCATAATATTCCATTGTGATGAACGCCACAATTTATTGAGCCATTTTCCTGTTTGTAGACAGAAAAATCAATGCACAAGGATTATGATGAGTGCTTAAGGAACAATGATAATAAAAACTTTAGGAAATGTTATTTTGAAATGTGGTACATATACACAATGGAATATTATGCAGCCATAAAGAAGGACAAACATATGGACTTCTCAGCAACTTGGATGGATTTGGAGTTGATCATACTTAGTGGTCTATCACAGAAACAAAAAACAGAGTACCATATGTTCTCACTCATAAGCAGACCTTGAACAATTATATTACTGTTAGAAAGGGATTGGCAGTAGTGGGAAACTGTCAGAGGAGGGGGGTGGGATTGGCAGTTGAGGGAAACTGCTAAGGGAGGGAGGGGCATACCTCTTTATCAAGGGTAATCAACGTTTGTATACCTAACCTTGAATTGCATAATCAACATTTGTATACCTAACCCTGAATTGTACCCCACATCTTTATAATAAAAAAGAAATATTATTTTGTTATGTACCATTTAAACTTAAATAATTTTAAAGATAGTCTTTCAATTCATGTTGTGATATAAATCTCATGATATGCCACCTTTCCACTAGAATGAAATGAGTTTTTACTTTTTCTATTTTAATATACTATCAACAATAAAAATTGAGTTGATAAGAGGAAAAATTTGTAGAATATGAATGTCAACACATGATTTTTTTAAAAATTTTCAATGTAGACCATATATCAAGTTAGGTCTAATAAAACTTGGAACTCAATCAGCCTGTTCTGGATTATGCTTCCACAGAGGTTAGAATACCAAAAAAAAACAAAATTAGAAGTCCTGGGAGGTATGCTACCTACTATCTCCTGCCCAGTCCCACTTTATGACTTGGTTCTATGCCTTTAAAAGTCCATTGTGTTGCTTCAAAGCCGTCTAAACTACTGACTAATAGCTATATTAGTCAGATTTGGCTAGTTCAGGCTATGGCTCCAAGTCCCCAAACCTCAGTGACCTGAAACTACAAATGTTTCTGTCTTACTCATATTGTATGTCCATTACAAGTGAGATTCAGATCTGTTCATTCCTTCTTCACTCCAGGGCTGTGACTGAAGGAACAGGCAATCTCTAGGAAATGCTGATCTCAAGGCAGAGGGAAAAGAGAAAAGCAAACCATGCTTTCAATGGTTTTTAAAGCTGCCACTTGGAAGTGGTCCATTTCCCTTACTCATATTCCATTGGTTGAAGCAAGTCCAATGATGAAGGCTGATGTCTATGAGATGCTAATGAGAAGAGGAATGTGTCTTTCTACAGGCAGGAATCCACAAGTCCCATGGCCAAAGCCAACATCAGTGAGAGGCAAGAAGCATAATCTTCCTGAGGGCCAAAGAAATTAAACAGAGCTGGTTTGAATCCACATAATACCTCTCACTAGTTGTGTGTCTTAGCAAGCTTTTAAAAACTTTTTACCATCTGAGATGAGGCTAGAATAGATGTTTACATTTTCTAAAAATCAAGTCAATTTTTTAAAGTAGTGAAAATGACAAAAATGGCACATAACTATCTGATGCTCAGGAAACATTGATATGATTTCAACAACAACAACAAAAAAGACAGACCCAGAACAAACCTTACATTTTTCTTCTTTTCCTGTTTTTCTTTTTCTTTTTGTCATTTGAAAAAGTATTCATATCAGCCTGAACTCGTTCAACTCATCTATTTTGGAACTCATACTAGAATACCCTCAAAGTTATATTTGCAATCATTTCTCCTTCAAGGCTGGTGGTGTCATAGGTGATTCAACCAAAATTATTCAAATTTTTGTAACCTCCAAGCACACATCTTTTGGTAGAACACGCCATACTGAAGTATATCTGAGCTGCACCAAGTCAAACGTGTGCTTTTATAGTGTTGTCAGGCCACTGAGAATCATTGACTTTGGGAAGATGTTCTAACAAATGTGCATTCTTATCATTTCAGAGACCAGAACATGGTCATTGAACATGGTCATTAGTATTTCAACCCTAGACAGCTACCATCATTTATTTTTATAAAAGCACTACAGCTTAGACAGTCTTAGCTATCCTAAACTCATTGTTAATACTAGATCCCAAAAATTTAAGAGCAACACAGAATAGTGTTAAAAGAGACAATGAGCAAATCTGCAGGGAATACAATCTTGGTTGGTGTCATTAGACACACAAATGTTTGAGCTCTTCATGTGTGTACGTCCAATTGTATTTCGCTTGTGGCATGAGTCAGTGATGCTTAGAAATTTCTCTGAATATTCAATCTTTTACATCACTTTTCCCATTACAAATTCAGTTAACTAAACCACATTCTATGGTTTAGTCCACAAGTTCAACATATTTCAGCCCTGTTTGGAGCAACTGTGATGCTATTGGTCCATGCTTAATATTATGTTTGCTCTCTTGTAATTTTCAAGGAACTGAATTTCCTGTGCCCTATCAGTGTTGCTACTGACAAATGCTATTGCCCCTTCCTTCTCTCCCCCAGTCACCCCAACATGAGTTTACTATCTGGTGTTCATGAGAGGGAGCTCAACTATGAATCCAAGTTTATAAACCTCACAGAGTTTCATTAATTTCCTAATGGAATTCTCATTAACTTTTTAGTGTTTTGCCTTATTTTTCTCAAAAATTGATTTAAACTTGGAAAATGAAGACTTTAAAATATAGACCCTATGTTGTAATTTTTCATGTGCATAGCTATTACTTCATGGGAATAAATCTAAATAATCCTTATTTTTGATTGCCTCCTATTTTGCCCATCTCATCATACAAGTCTGGCTCAAAAATCATCCACACTTCATTTCTTGCGACTTTAATCTACTCATTGGCAATTTCTCTCTGCCTCTGAATGTGTCAAAACAGGTCTGGCTTCCTGCCTTTCTTGGTCATCAACAAGCGTCCCTCTAGTGGTGGATAAAGGAATTTCCTTACCTCCACTATTAGCATGTTTTCTAGAAGACAAAGTGCAATGCCCTAAAGTATGTGATGAGTATGAGAAAATGAGTATCTCACAATTTAATTGAAATGCCTTTTTTAAAGGAAATGTAGTTACTTTTTTATTTTTTCTGATTCCATCTATGTATCACACATTACCAAAGAGATACTGCTCTACTTCTGCTGGCCTTCTGTGATAGTCATTTATCTCCTCCATGTAAAATATCAATCACTCCATGCTCACATCTGTTTTAATTTCTCATTTTACATTTCAAGCTCCCAGTCAGCCACCGGGAAATGTTGTTTGGAATGCCACAGACACTAAAGTGTTACTTAATTGGGAACAAGTTAAAGCCATGGAGAATGAATCAGAAGTAACAGGATATAAAGTAAGTTGTTGTATTTACACTGCCTTATTTTCCTATTTTGAGCAGGACTTTCCAAGGGAAGCTAGGATTAAATGAATTTTTCTGAATGTTGATGATATGGTTTCTGTAATCTAATTTTAATATAGATGTCAAGCTTTTCATAAAATGGGTAATTTTCCAACATTTCTTAAATGTAGATTCAACTGAAATAATTCTGCTCCTGTGGAAATTTTGGACACAATATTTATAAATTGTGTGTTAATTAGTCTGCTACTACTGATGCTTACCCGTATACTACTTAAAAACAACTAAAAAGAATTGGCTCTGATTCTTTGGTCAGGCATCCAAGATATATACCGTAGGCCCTACCCTGTATCTGCAGCCTCACAGGTACCCAACCCAGCTGAGCTCTTCTATGGAAGATGTTTACTCTTCCCCAGTCTCCTTGATTTTTGAGAACCAAGTGATTCTATCATGTGCAGTCCCTCATCTAAGACCTACAATAGAGCCGTAAATGCAATTCATATTGTAGTGGGTACAGAGAAACAAACCAGGGTGATTTCAGAGTGACAAGTTCTTTGAAGAAAATAAAAGGAGGCAATAGAAGTAAGTGGTTTTTTAAATGCATTTTAGGTTTTCTATAGGACTAGCAGTCAAAATCATGTGCAAGTGCTGAACACAAATAAAACGTCAGCTGAACTTTTGCTGCCCATTAAAGAGGACTACATAATTGAAGTGAAGGCCACAACAGATGGAGGAGATGGGACCAGTAGTGAACAGATCAGGATTCCACGAATAACCAGTAAGTTGGCTGAAGTCATTATTTCTGTTATTTTCATGAGTGTTTCTAGCCCCCAGCAGTGAGTCAACCAGTGTTCCTTTGCCCAGTCTTTCTTCCCAGTCTTTCATGCAAATTCTAAGAAAATTTTGGGAATGTAAGGAATGAGGGTAGGAGGAACTCCTCAAGAGTGGTGCAAATAAGGAGAAAAATGAAGAGGGGAAAAAAAGACATCAAAAAATATTTAGCAAAATTAATAAAGTGTGAATATTTTCTCTTTCTGGGCTATGCCTAAATTTGCCTTTGGATTGCCCATAAAACTAGAATTCCCTAAGCATATCTTAGGGGCAATGTTGAACCCCCACACTGTTTCTAAGGTCTTTAATTTTTTAATTGTTTGCCTTCTACATATTATAGATAAATCTTACCAATTCTTTAAAGAGAAAGATTAACTTATTAAGGTCATAAACCACTTACATCTGCCAAACCAAAAGATCCTTAAAAAAAAAATCTGTTTCTAATTTCAAAGGAAGTCCACACTCACTTTTCCTTTCAATATCCAAATGAAACCTATTTTACAATAGAAATTACGCTTCAAGACCTAAGGGAAATAGACTTTGGCATACATATTTTATCAGTGCTACTGGTAGAAGGAATTTTATCTGCAAGTTTAAATCCTAGGTCTGTAGTTTTCTGGCCTCAATTTAAGTACTGTAGAGCCCATTTTGTCTTCAGATTCTATTTTAGTTCTTAGTTACATAAATAATTTTATTCTCTTTCTCCATTCATTGAACTCAGCCTAGTCTGTAGTATTGCATAATCAAGATCAAAACTTTTGTCTTTACGCTTGAAAACAAATGACTGACTTTAGCAACTGAAGAGAAGGAGATATGAAAACTTGGAGGATATTACCTTTCTCAGAAATCATAAAGACTGCCATACTTAGACACAAACAAACAAACTAAGCTATACAAAGAAAAAAGGAATGGGAATGACTTATCTCAGAACTGAGTTCGGCAATGTTAAAGTCTGTAAAATCCAACTACTACAGATATTGCTAAATGACTATAGACATTTCTAAAACTGTATGCACTTCAGTAGAGCAAAACCAAGAATTAAGTTCTTATTAATATTAATTTAGGTTTTGAAATAATTAATACAGACTTCTTGTTCCCGGAATAGTGCAAGGAATAGAGCTCACATTACAATTTGAACAAAGTGACAATGTTAAAAGAAATAGGTTGTATGCATTTACAGGGACAGATACCATTTTAGCAATTTAGGGGTGCTGAGTCAAGAGTAGCCTTTTCATCTGACATCTGCTATCTTGCTGAGCTTGCATAGACTAGGAACTGCACAAGGCCGTCTCTATGAAAATGGAACTTTTATTGATTGCTTTGTTAAAGATGGTGTTTTATATTATGTGTAATAATTCATCTGGAAATGCATAAAATAGAAACGAGTACACTTTTCCAAATCCTTACCCAATGAAGCTTTATTTAATTAAACCATTGAATTATCTCAGAATTGTTTGTAATCATGTATAATTGTTTTCAAAATGATTAACTTATTTTTCCAATTTCAATTAAAGTTAAATAATAGTAGATGAAAAAAGCCTGGAATCATTCAAGAAAACTTAAACACCTTAGTGTTTTTATAGATACTCTTGACCACTAATATATGCTACATTGATAAATAAAATGAAGACAATAACTTGTGATCCCAGGGAAGGTCCATGCCATGATTTACTTTTGATAGAAGATGTGTTGCTTTTACTCTGTGTCTTAATCCCTTGAGGCTTCTATAACAAAACTCCATAAACCAGATGGCTTATAAACAATGGGACTTTATTTCTTACGGTTCTTGAGGCTGGGAAGTCCAAGATCAAGTTGTTGGCAGATTCGGTGTCACCTCTCAAAGGCCCAAACTCCTAATACTGTCACATTGGGGGTTAGGATTTCAACATATGAATTTTGGAGTACACAAATATTCAGTCCCTAGCACTCTGATTGCATATTGGTACAATCCTTATTAATGAGCTGTTTATCACCTTTGACAGATATGGATGCAAGAGGATCCACATCAGCTATTTCGAATGTCCACCCTATGTCAAGTTATATGCCTATAGTACTGTTCTTTATTGTAAATGCTCTGTGGTGATATTAACTCTTTTTAAAAATTATTTATTGGAAAGGTAATTGGTTACCCAAAAAAGTGCTTTCATGAAATGCAGTGATTATGCATGTTTTTTTCAACTCTTATTTTTAACTTTCTACTTCATTATAAGTAAAATATGAACATTAAAAAAACTGGTAAATCCTTTTAGGGGACTCTGAAATGCCTTAATATTAACTTGACAAACCAAAGGAATTTACATATTACATACTTCAGACTTTTGATATAAATGTTCTTAAGCTATGAGTTTAAGCACTGCCTGTGGATAAAGACTCACATACTCCTATATGTACACACACACACACACACAAACACCCAAGAGAATATTTTTACACTGAAAAACTCATATTTAATCCAAATGCTATTTTCTCATCATCACAGCATTATTTGGGGTACTCAACCAGTATCATTTTGAAATACTGACTTAAATCTTCAAGGATGAAAACTACATTTAAAAAATTATCCTGTGGGAAGGGGGTGGCATGTGATTCAAAACAAAGTTGGAAAATACTACTCAGGAGCTCGGGAGAATGATGTATGTTTGGTATATTACCAAATGGGTGTGAAGCTTTACAGATCACTTTGTTGTCTGTACCTCTCCATTATTCATCTATAAAATATGGAGATAATAATACCCATCTAATGAGCTTCTGCCCCCCAAGTTAGTTTTTAAAAGATAGAGAAGGAAATGTGAAAGTGCTTTGTCACTGAACGCAATGGACCTGTGCAAAATGTTAGTATAAATTCATTTAATAATATAAAAGTCATGAGGACCAGCCACATTTCCAAGCATTAGTCAATGATATTATAAAATAGAGATAATCACATTTTATCCTTTCTCGAAATTTTTTTAAAAATTAAAAAAGGAATTGTTTTCCATCACAGCTATGAACTAGCCTTCAGGTTTTATTAAAAACCTAGAGGAGAAAATCAGGAGTGACCTGACTCTCAACCCAAATATTAAACAAAACCTTAAAATCCTTCATTTCAATTTCCAGTTCCATTAAGGGACCATCTCTTTTTTTGGATGGCAGAGATAGTTTTTTTAATGAAATCCCACCGTCTAGCTGAGTGAGTCTGGCAGGCTTTTTAGTTCCTGAATTAAATTTGTAATAGAACCAAGGCAATGCTGCTGACTTTGATATGTATGACTCAGTCTTTCAATATGTGGTTTTCAAAAAATTGTTGAAGACATGACTTCATAGCAATATGTAAAGAATATATGAAAATCGGCAGATTGAGTGTTCAACATTGCAAAATCAATTTTTTACCTCTTTCCTACCAATTTCACATTTTGAAGGAATTTGTTCTTATTTCCAAAGATCTTAGAATTAGAAGCCAACAGTTCAGATATCAAGAAAGATTAAAAATTAGGAAAATTCTGATATCACCATAAAGCACTACTTTACATATAGAGATTGCATTTAAGATAAAGTCATTATACATAAAGGAAAAAAATATTTATAACTTTCTCTGTAAGGTCTGTATATACTGTATATATCTAGAAATGATCTGAATGACTAGTAGATTTCATATGACCATTGTTATTTCCAGTCAAAAGTGGAGAAACAGTTTCCCCAATACCTGTATTTTATGCTACATGTAATGGGGTTGTACCTTTTTATTATTTAGTAATTCCTATAATATGTTCCTATACTTTTCATTTTCAAGATGACTGCTCTATTATTTCATGTCCTTTCTAGCAGTATATCTCCATGAGATATGTACATTGTTTCATATTGAAAAGGATAAATTTATCTTTAAATTTCTGTGTGTGTATCCTATGGTTATCTGTATGTATTATTTTCTATTATTCTAATAAAATTTATAACAATCAGTTGCTCATGGGTTATTAATTGCGGTATGATCAAATAAGAGCATTTATAGGGAAATAGAATAACACCATAATATTATACTGAAGCTATCGTTTCTTATATTTTTCAGCCAATGTTTAGCTCTTTTTTGAGTCAGAATCTCACTCTGTTGCCCAGACTGGAGTGCAGTGGCACCATCATGACTCACTTCAACCTCAATCTCCTGTATTCAGGTGATTCTTCTGCCTCAGTCTCCCAAGTAGCAAGCCCCACCATGCCTGGTTATTGTTTTTATATTTGTAGAGGCGTCTTGCTATGACCTTAAGCTGGTCTCAAACTCCTGGGCTCAAGGCTCAAGCAATCCTCCTGCCTTGGCCTCCCAACGTGCTGGGATTACAGGCGTGAACCACTGTGCTTGATGAATTTTCCATCTTTTTTTTTTTTTTTTTTTGAGTTGGAGTCTTACTCTGTCACCCAGACTGAAGTGCAGTGGCACACCCCCAGACACCGCAGCCTCGACCTGCGGGGCTCCGGTGATCCTTCCGCCTCAGCCTTCCAAGTAGCTGGAACTACAGGCGCACGCTACCATGCCCAGCTAATTTTTGATTTACTGTAGAGATGTGGTCTCGCCAAGTTGCCCGGGTGGATCTCGAACCCGCGGGCTCAGGCGATCCACTCACCTCGGCCTCCCAAAGTGCTGGGATTACAGGCTGAGCCACTGAGCCCAGAAGACTTTTCCATCTTTTAACATGATATTTTAAAAAATATCTCTATATCCTACTAACTCAGTAAAATCAACATTTTGAGACAATGACCTCTGTATTAAAGGTATTTCAGGTGTTGGGAGAATAGTGAAAATTGGGAAGCACAAAATTCATTTTATAGAATTATGGGATCTAATTTCTTCTGAGTTTATTTGATCACAAATGGCTACTTCCACATTTTTGACAAGCATGTTAATATCAATTTACCAAGTTCTTCATAGAGTTTGTCATTGTTATCCATTTTAGAAACTTGCTTTTGAATGATTCCTGTGCTATAACTATGAGGAGGGACAAAAAAAAACCCCAGAATTTATTTATTTTTTTTAAAATGTGCATTTATTTTTGCATGTTTAAACTTCAGTTACCTTCAAAATACTCTCCATTTGATGCAATACATCTATTAAGACTCTTTTTCCACTGCTCAAAACAGTTTTTGAACTCTTCAATTTTTATGCTTTTTAGTGCTCCTGCCATTTTTTGTTTCACCTCTTCCACATGGGCAAAATGTTTCCCTTTAAGGATCCATTTTCATCCAGGAAAACAAAAAAAAGTCACTCGGGGAATTAGGGTGAATAGGGAGGCTGGGGCATGGGGGTCATGCCTTTTTGGTCAATAACTGCTGAACACTCAGCACTGTGTGGGCAGGTGCACTCGTAAATCACCCATTACGAAACACCCATCAAACACATTGAAACAATCTCCAAAAAAAATTCACTGATGCAGCAGCCTCTCACAACAATGCTAGCTGGTACACTGATGCCAAGGGGTTCCTACAACACTTGGCTAGGTGGGGAAACCTGTACTATAAGGCACCTGCGCTCCAAAAAATAATTCCAGTTTTTTGGGGGTCCCCCTTCAAATACTAAAAAAGTATACTTGAAAAAGTATACTAGAAAAAGATTAGTTTTTAATTAGTAAACACTTGTAAATGTTATTGATGTAAAGAAAACTGCTAGAATAATAATTCAGTCATTTTATTACATGAGAATTAAAAGATTTGTTTAGAGGCAGGAGAATTAAGTGGCAAAACTGTACAGGGGTTATATCTGGGTCTGAGTGAGTGAGTGTGTGTGTGTTTGTACGTGTGTGAGATTTTAAATGTAAATGTAGTTGTAGTGGGTGCATTAGTATACACTAATGAAAGGGAACAACCTGGAGAATATGTACAGATTATACCACAGAAATAGAGCTAATGTCCTCTCTCCTAAGAGCAAGCCTGATTGACATTGCAAAATCAGAAAGGCAGCTTTGAGTCATACTACCTTGATCTGAATAACACCTTCACCGATGCCTGGCCATGTAATCTTGCTCAAGTTCCTTAGCTTCTCTGGGTCTCAGTTTTCCTATCTGCAAAATGGGTATCATGGTAGTATTCTCGTACAGTTTTCAGATCTTCAGCCATTGCTAATCTCTGTACTGAAGTGTTTGCTTTTGTAAGAACTGAGGTTGATCAATGCTAACCATATAAAGGGCTAAGAGGCAGTAAATGAAATGGGTGTGAATGCTTAGAACCATTATCTTCCCATCAGAAGGCAAATATATAACACTAAAAGACATCCTTCTAAGTGGTTTTGCTTTAATATTTTTAGAGCTTTCCTTAGATCTCATTCTGCTGCAAAGAAAGCTACGATTCTAAGAGTTCCTAGAAAATAGGGTAAAGGAATTCTGGGATCAGATTTTTTTCCCCTAGAGTTATAACATTGACAATATATGTTAAGTAACACATTTGCTCTCTATGCACCAGACTCTGAGTTAAGCACTTTGCACATATTATCAAGCACATTTTTACAGGAGAAGAAACTGAGGCTTCGAATGATTAAGTAAATTGCACAAGGTCATACTAGCAAGGGGATAGTAAAATGGAATTCTAATCTAGCCAGCAGTTTACCTATAATCCATAACAACTACATGATTAGGTTCTTAATCCCTCTTGAAATTATATCTCACAGATTTAGACATTCTGAGTAAGTATTTCTAGTATCAATTTGTAGTATATTTTGTTCTACTGCTGTTATTTATCATAATTCAAATTGAGGAACTGAAAACCTGAGAATCCTTCCTTTAGCTGTTGCAAATTTTTATATTCTCTAATTCTTATATGGAAAGCCATTCAAGCTTTCCAACTGTCTCAGATTCAGAATTCTTTAAGTAAAAAGTATTTAAATATTTTAATTTTCATTATACATTCTCTTAAAAAAATTTTTGAAGATAGTGTGGGTTGATTTTCAATAATTTTCCCACTCTCAATGAAAACTAAACAGTTTAATTCAGTGACATAAAGAAAATGCTAAATGATTAGGATGTTACATGCTCTTTTTTCCAATTAAAATCCCTCCTGCTGTTTCATATTCTCATAATGCCAGATTTTTATTTAAAATTAATCTTAATTGGGTTCATTTTTTCTAAAGTATTTTACCCTTTTTTAAAAATGAAAATTGCCCTGATATTCATTATAATTTGGATACACTTCAGTAAATATTGGAGGTAAAAATCAACCCACAGTAGCAATTACAAAATTAGCAATTAGTAAATTGTACCATTCTTTTGAAAAAAAATGTAAACAGATTGAAATATGGTTCATTTAAATTATTAGGTTGTTCTGCTTTTTTTTTTTTTTTAACCCAGTGCCCTAATTTAAATGTCTTGCTTTACATGTAGGTGAAAACTACCTCTTGAACTTGCTTGGAGAATTAGTGTATGAATAAAGAATTAAACTTGTAAGAAAAGAATGCTTCTGTTATTCATCAACCTTCATTCTTATTTTTTATTCTTTCTCTGTTGAAATTATCTTACAGTCTGAGGATTCTATTTTGATCATTAATACTGTAGGGATGAGAAAGAATTAGATCTTGTTTAATTGGATATTACCTGGGAAAATTCAGGAAAAAAACAGAGACAAATGGAGGATGGCAAATTAGGAGACTTACTTTAGCGTCAGACAGTAGAATGTAACAGATTCAAAGCTACTACAAAATGTGTATCTAGACTCACTAATGAGGAAGTGAAATGTCCATTCAATGTGATCGTTGTACTGGCATTTCCAAAGCTTCCAGACAAGATTGTCTTCCTGGCCAAAGCTGGAATTAAGGATCATGCAGTGAAATGTTCTTTGGGATCTCAATTCCTGACACAGTAGTCTCACTGTATAGGACTCATCTTGATGTGATCAGTGCATAATTGTTGAATTAAACCAGTGACATTTTTTCACCATTTCCTCTAACTGTCTCTTATTTTGTTTGCTTTATTTTTTCCTTCTGTACTGCCTTAGGAGATAATAAGATATGATCACTAGGAGAATAAGATTTATTATAAAATTTATTTGGAATAATTATAGTCTATCAACTTTGAGAAAATTAACAAATTTATGAAGAAAGCATAATAGTCTAGTGGTTAAGAGCATTTGTTCCCAGTCATAAATCTGGGATGGAATCCCAGCCATGTCCCTAAATAGTTGTGTGACCTTGGGCAAGCAGGTTAATTCTTCCAAGACAAAGAATCTTCATCTCTAAAATGGCACCGATGAAAGAACCTGCATTGGAAGATTGTCATGGAGGATTACATGATCAAATCACAGAAAACTTTATCATAGTTTGGCACATAAGTACTCAATAACATTGTCTAATAAGTTAATAATAGCAGTATTATTAATAGACTTTGCATCAAATTGTCAAATACACATAATAACAGTATCTCAAAGAATAGTTCATTCAGATTTTCAGAAGAATCACTGATCTTGGGACTGATATAAGAAAAGACTCCGCCACCCTCCACACCCTCCCCCCACCCCAAGAGACCGTGTATTCTAGTGATAAAATTAAAGAAGGGAATGGAACTAGAAAGGAATTTGAGGGTGAAAAAGATACTTTAAAATATACGCCCAAATAGTTGTGAAGCCTGAGATATTTTTACAGAGCTTTTAGTACGATATTGGGTCTATGTCAAGAACTCAGCCTCTACTGGCTGTAATTCTTATTCTCTCAAAGCAGGATTCAAATGACCAATAGCTCATGATGTTACCACAGATGAGGATCAGTTAGGTTAATCAGGAGAATGTTATTCAGAAAGATGTTCAAAGATTTAAATCTTTGCTTGTGTTTAGGAGTGCTTCTACCTTTAAGTAAATAAAGCCTATATATGACTTGATATGATCCTCATGAATTACAGCAATAACTCAGTTACAAAATGTTCCAACGCAGAAACAAAAGTCACTTGACCTGGCAGTGCTGGTCAGGGCTGCAGAGAAGTTCTGAAAAAACTGAGGCGCTGAAGAAACTGAGTGGCTGAAGAATTTTTAGAGTCTTGGCATAGAAGAATGTAGTCAGCAAAAGGATGTACTTTCCAGAAGTCATGTGAAGAGTGTCTGGTTAACAGAGGCCTATTTTGAGGACAGAGTACTGCTCTTGTGTTTTCTTTTTTTTTTTTTTTGAGTTGGAGTATCACTCTGTCACCCAGCAGATTGGAGTGCAGTAGCCGCTCCCGGCCACTGCAACCTCAACCTGCTGGGCTCCGGTGATCCTTCTGCCTCAGCCTCCCGAGTAGCTACCACGCTATGATTCTGATTTATTGTAGAGATGAGGTCTCACCAAGTTGCCCAGGTAGGTCTCGAAACCGCGGGCTCAGGCAATCCACTCGCCTCAGCCTCCCAAAGGCGCGGGATTACAGGCTGAGCCACCGAGCCCGGCTGCTTTTGTGTTCTTAACTGGAGCAGATTACCTCAAACTACCAGACCCACTACTGACGAGTGACAGACTAGGTCCTCTTGCTATTGGAAGTTCTAAACACGATCTCTGGCTACTGCTACCATATGAAGAAAAGCCATCTCCCTTCAAAAATTTAACATGTTTGTCTCTTGCAATTCTGACCAAGCCCTTTCTGGAGGAAAGAAAGCCACTCTTTCCTTCTGACTCCCCTCTTCCACAAAAGAATGTGCTGAGGAATGCAGAAAGGATCTGGGGGAAACATCTAGTTACCTCTTTCCACAGCTCAAGAGCTTCCTTTCATATTAATGAAATCTTAAGAGGGTGAAAACAATGGATATGGGTCAAAATCTGAGTGTAAAGAAAAGGCAAAAGGGAGAATAAGTAGGTGTAATAATGATTGAAAATATTGCAGCTCATTTCCACCGATGTTCACGTTTCACTGAAAAATCTTTCAAAGAGAATTTTCTTTAAAGCACCAAATCCTCACACTTCTACACACAAGGCTCGTTAAGTCCTGCAGAGAGCATTCTGTTTACAGCCCTGCACTCTGTGAAAGGCAGATAGCAGGCTACAGGTGTTTCTGATGCTGGATGAGCCCCAGCTGCTAAGGAGAGCTGTTGGAACTTAGGATGCTCCCAAGCAACTGGCAGTGACTTGCTGCAGATGGGAACTTGCCTGGGGGAAGATTTTCCAGATCTGAGTGACATACTGGTGGGAAGGAAATTATGCAGACCTGTGAGCTCAGCAATCTAGTCTTGGTAGTTACACATAAACTGTATTTTAGAAATGATGATGAAAGAGAGTTTGGGAAGCGAGTAAGATTATGTGCTTCGGAATCAGACAGCCAGCAAGTCCTGGATCTGTCACTCTTGCTTTGTGCTTTGGAGAAGTGACTTAGCCACTCTGTTTTTCCTCACATAAAAAACGGAGGTAAGAAGTGCTTCCCTGTATTGTGTGATCATTAAAATTAAATACATATGAGGGGGCTATCACAGCACCTGAGGAAGTAAGCCCTCAATACTTTATACTTATATCCGAATTTTTGCTTTTCTCCCCTCCAGAATATTGCAGGAATGAGAAGCTTGGTGCTAACTTCTTAATACTTTAAATGCTTTGTGCATTTTACTCCATATGTTATATTATTTTCATTAATCCCCTTTGTGGATGTGCTTGCTGCTCAAGATGGAAACTGACACGGCAAATGCCAGATTGAGAGAAGATGCCCACAGCTTTTTCTGGGGTTCAAAATGGAGTTCAAAAAGGAGAAGCTGCCTTCTTTCCTTTACTGCTCATGAACAAGTACCCAAAATTGTCATATGTAAATAATTTTAAGGCTATGAGTCCCTGAGCATTCAACTCCAATTATTCTTCCTTGAGACAGTATGTTGTTTTTAAAAGCAAAAGATTGCATAGGAAAACATTGAACTGTTTTTTCCTTCATCTCTAATTGCATATTCATATCTCAGTATTTTCACTGTCATAAAGCCTTTGAATGTAGGTAAAGAGTAAGCTTGACTCCTAGACACCTCATATTTTCATGAGTAAAACAGGCATGACATCTTGGCACAGCATCAGGTTTTCCATATTTGAGGAGTGCTTTTGAGAATTTTACCTAGACTCTAACATGAAAACAGAGTTTGAGCTTGACATTGTGATTTCAAGAATTTTAAGAAAAAAAATTTCTTTTTTTAAAATTTTTTTTATTTTTTATTTTTAATCAATATTTTTTATTATGATACTGGGGGGTACAGTTAAGGGTTAGGTATACAAATATGTTTCATTCAGGCACCCTTGTTGATAAGAGGTGTCTC